>NC_048228.1:67505884-67507206 GCF_002007445.2 Ailuropoda melanoleuca | reverse complement strand
CCTACTCTCACTATACAATCAGCAACTGTGCTTCTTAGTATCTAACCAAAGGGGTTGAAAACTTACGTCCATGCAAAAACCTGCATATAGTGCATAGAGCAGTTCTATCCATACTGTTAAAACCTGGAAGCAACCAAGATGTCTTTCAGTAGGTGAATGGGTAAATAAACTCTGGTACATCCACACAATTGAATATTAATCAGTGCTGAAAAGAAATGAGCTATCAAGCCATGAAAAGTCATGGAGGAATCTTACATGTACATTACTAGGTGAAAGAAGCCAATCTAAGAAGGCCATATACTATATGATTCCAATGATAGGACATTCCAGAAAAGGTAAAAATATGGAGACAATTCAAAAATCAGTGGTTTGGGGTGGGTGGAGGTTGGGATGGGAGAGGAATAGGCAGACCACAGAGGATTTTTAGGAGAGTGGAAATACTGTGTATGATATTACAATGATGGATACATGGTATCCATCTGTCCAGATCTGTAAAATGCACAGCACCAAGGGTGAATTCTCAGGTTAACTATGGACTTTGGATGATTCTGATGTGTCAGTGTAGGCTCACCCTTGGTAAGAAAAAAAAAAAAAAAGCACCATTGTGGTAAGTGGTGTTGATAATGAGAAAAGCTATGCAGATGTAGGACCAGGAGTTCTATGGGAAATCTCTGTACCTCCCTCTCCATTTCATCACACACCTAAAACTGCCCTAAAAAAGAAAATCTTTTTTAAAAAGCAATCCTTAAAAAAAAAAAAAGAATAAGCTGTTCTTTTAAAAAAAAGAACATTCAGAAAATCAAAAGTTCTTGGAAATTACATGTGTAAGAGCAGAAATTAGAACTCAGTACAAGAATTGGGAGATAAAATTGAAGAAACCTTCCACAAAGCATAAAGCAAAGGCACATAGACTGCTCATTTCAGCAACACATATATTAAAAGTATTTAAATTTAAATATAGGGAAGATCAGCACAGCCCCTCCCAAACGTGACAACACATAAATTCACAAAGCATTCCATATAACAATAATAATAATAATAACAGAAACAAGTACTAGTGAGGAGGTGGAGAAATCAGAACACTTGTGCACTCCTGGCAGAAATTTTAAATGGTGCAGTCACTATGGAAAATAGTCTCGCAGTTCCTAAAAAAAGTAGACACAGAGTTCCCATGGGGCATCTAGGGGGCTCAGTCAGTTAAGCATCCGATTCCTGATTTCAGCTCAGGTTATAAACTCAGGGTGGTGGGATCAAGCCCCGCATCAGGCTCCATGCTTAACACAGAGTCTGCTTCTCCCTCTCCCTCTATTCCTCCTCCTGCT
>NC_048228.1:67393312-67504472 GCF_002007445.2 Ailuropoda melanoleuca | reverse complement strand
TTCTATCCATACTGTTAAAACCTGGAAAGCAACCAAGATGTCTTTCAGTAGGTGAATGGGTAAATAAACTCTGGTACATCCACACAATGGAATATTAATCAGTGCTGAAAAGAAATGAGCTATCAAGCCATGAAAAGTCATGGAGAAATCTTACATGTACATTACTAGGTGAAAGAAGCCAATCTAAGAAGGCCATATACTATATGATTCCAATGATAGGACATTCCAGAAAAGGTAAAAATATGGAGACAATTAAAAAATCAGTGGTTTGGGGTGGGTGGAGGTTGGAATGGGAGAGGAATAGGCAGACCACAGAGGATTTTTAGGAGAGTGGAAATACTGTGTATGATATTACAATGATGGATACATGGTATCCATCTGTCCAGATCTGTAAAATGCACAGCACCAAGGGTGAATTCTCAGGTTAACTATGGACTTTGGATGATTCTGATGTGTCAGTGTAGGCTCACCCTTGGTAAGAAAAAAAAAAAAAAAGCACCATTGTGGTAAGTGGTGTTGATAATGAGAAAAGCTATGCAGATGTAGGACCAGGAGTTCTATGGGAAATCTCTGTACCTCCCTCTCCATTTCATCACACACCTAAAACTGCCCTAAAAAAGAAAATCTTTTTTAAAAAGCAATCCTTAAAAAAAAAAAAAGAATAAGCTGTTCTTTTAAAAAAAAGAACATTCAGAAAATCAAAAGTTCTTGGAAATTACATGTGTAAGAGCAGAAATTAGAACTCAGTACAAGAATTGGGAGATAAAATTGAAGAATCCTTCCACAAAGTATAAAGCAAAGGCACATAGACTGCTCATTTCAGCAACACATATATTAAAAGTATTTAAATTTAAATATAGGGAAGATCAGCACAGCCCCTCCCAAACGTGACAACACATAAATTCACAAAGCATTCCATATAACAATAATAATAATAATAACAGAAACAAGTACTAGTGAGGAGGTGGAGAAATCAGAACACTTGTGCACTCCTGGCAGAAATTTTAAATGGTGCAGTCACTATGGAAAATAGTCTCGCAGTTCCTCAAAAAAGTAGACACAGAGTTCCCATGGGGCATCTAGGGGGCTCAGTCAGTTAAGCATCCGATTCCTGATTTCAGCTCAGGTTATAAACTCAGGGTGGTGGGATCAAGCCCCGCATCAGGCTCCATGCTTAACACAGAGTCTGCTTCTCCCTCTCCCTCTATTCCTCCTCCTGCTGTTGTTCTCTCTCTTTCTCTCAAGTAAATAAATAAAATCTTAAAAAAAAAAAAGTAGACACAGAGTGGCCATATGATCCAGCAATTCCACCTCTCTGTATACATCCAAAAGAATGAAAAGCAGGGACTCCAACAGATATTTGTATAGCTTTATTCACAATAGCCCAAATGTAAAAGCACCCCAAATGCCTGTTGGTGGATAAATGACAAACAAAACATTGTATGTACATGCAATGGAATATCATTCATCCTTAAAAAGGAAGGAGATCTGACACATGCTACACCATAGATGAACATTGAGGACATGATACTTAGTGAGGTAAGCCAGACAAAAGGGACAAGTATTATATGATTCCACTTACATGAGGCACCTAGAGTAGTCAAATACATAAAGACAGAAAGCAGAATGGAGGTTACCAAGGCCTGGGGGTAAGTGGTAATAGGGAGTTAATGAACCACAGAGTTTCACTTTGGGATGATGAAATAGTTCTGGAGATAGGCAGTGATGATGATTCCACAGCACTATTAATATCCTTAATTCCACCTCACTGTGTACTTAAATGGTTAAAATGGTAAATTTTATGTTATGTATATTTTACCACAATTTTTGAAACTAGCAATTCAAGTATATCTTAGAGATACAGAAGCAAATATTAAAAGTAACAATTCTGAGAGTTAGAAATGTTTTCCTCTGATCATAGGAAAATGATGGGGGAAGGGACGCTGATTTTCAAACAAGCTTTGTTAAACTACTTATCTCTTTAAGTTTAGTGCATGTAAAATTTTGATAAGACTATAAAAAACAACAATCAAAATACATTAGAAATAATTTAAGTCTCTCAATTTTATGGATAACTGAATCGTGGAGTGGGTAGGACTGCTGGCCAAGGTGATCTAAAACAGTAAGTAGCAGATTAAGAAGTCGAACCAACATGTTTTAAATCAAAGTTCAGCATCTTACCACAACATATTGCACCCCATAATAGCATCTTCCTGAATGTCCTAAAATAAACTTCTGGGAGTCCTGCCGTAAGCCTTCTTAAATTACTTTTCTTCATGTTTTATTAAATGCCTAATAATACTACAGACTTTTCCATTTTGCCTAGCACTATTCGTTAAAAGTGAACTTTTTTCTAATCCAAACACATTTCTGAAGTAACATACTTTTCCCAATTTTTTTCTCTGTCTTCATAATTCAAAGTGAATGGAATTTTTGAGGCAGAACTTACTGTCACTCCTTGAATAGTTGGAGAGTCTTTGCTATTGATGAAGAAGACACTGTCCTTTATTTCTTGCAGGTAGTATTTCGTATTGAGTCTAAAAGCCTAACCATGGTAACCTTTATGGCAACAGAAAGCATGTCCATTTCAATTCAATGCAAATCACCAATTTAATAGTAATTTTAATGTTATTTTTTTCCTTTAGAAATATGATATCATTATAAAGAGCAGTTAGACTAAGCAATGATATATAATTTACCATGCTTCAGACTTTAGAATAAAACCCTATGTGGACACTTCTTCCAATAATACCCCATTAGTTATCAGTTGAACATATACTGGGCATCTATAGAAGAATTTTTTAAAGAACTGTAAGGACCTGTCATAAGCATCTTCTTCAACGCTGACAAAGTGCTTTTTCCCAGAATAATGTGCTTGACAAGTCATCAATCTTAGAACTCTAAATGAGATTTGTTACACTTTATGATGCAGTGGTTCCATAAAGCCCATCTGAAGACATCCTATTTGACCAAGCACAAGCTGTGTTTTCTTTTGACGTTTTGTCCAGTGCAGTAACGTTCCACCCCTCTCTCTGCCTCACACTCCCTCTCCTCCTCTTGCTACCTTGGGATTACATTGCCCAATAAGACATTCTCATGAACACTTTGTCTTGGGTTCTGTTTTCTATCCAATTCATATCATAAAAGCTCAATTTTTGGAGGAATAAAACTCTTACAAACTCAAAATAGCCTTTCACAAATTCAGCTGGCAATCATTCAGATGAAGACTTTTCTGAGATCTCCTGAGTCCTGGCAATGGGGAGTGGAGACATACAGGAGGAAGGAGGAGGGGTAGAAGGTGGTGCTAATGCTTATCTCAAGCCTCACTTTACTTTCCACTTTAAAAGCAGTTAAACATCTCTGCTATCAGCAGATATTTGATATTTATTAATGAACCTAGAGCCTTGAAGATCTTCAAGTGAGGTGAGGAAATGGATGCGTACATTACTCTAAAATATCTAGAGTATCTATGCTAGTGTGAACTCTTTGGATTGTTGCTAAGTCCAATGACAAGGGCCAGAAACTCCCTTTCCTTTGAAAGCTAGATGTTAGCCACCCTCTCTGTGCTTGGAGAAGGAAAGAAGTTTAATCTATGGGAAGAAAGGCCCAGGAAAGCAACTGGCAACCCTCAGAACTCAAAAAACACCAGCCTAGCTATATTAATCATGGTTTTTATATTCTCTATGTTATAATGTTTTGACATTGTGGGAGACTTCAGACTTCCCTCCTAGCGTTAGCTGATTTCTAAGGACTATTTTTTTTAAGACTTTATTTTTAAGGAATCTCTACATTCAACATGGGGCTCAAACTCACAACCCTGAGATCAAGAATCGCATGTTCCACCAACTGAGTGAGCCAGGTGCCCCAAGGTTAGCTAATTCTAAAGATAGTAAACAACTCACCCCTGAGCATGCCCCTATATGCAAAGCAACCAACTCATAGCCCACACCCCAATCACTTTCTTTATCAAACTCTCACTCACCAAGCCAATAATTCCCCTGTCCTAAATCACTCCAGGGCCAGGTACTTGATAGCTAGAAACTACTTCCCGTAGCCCAGAGCCTATAAAACGATTCAAACCATCTAATCGTAATAACATGGCCTGCCTTGTCTTTCCCAAAGATACCACAGCAAAGGCTTGTGCCCATGGTTTCTCCTCCTCCTTCTGCTTCCTAACCCACCCTGGTGTTTCCCATGTTGTCCTGCACGGAATGTTCTATCTCCTTTTTCCAGAGGTCTGTGAATATGAACTTCTTCCTTCATGAAAGTCGTGTCTGTGTGTCTTACCGTACCTGATTAAAAACGATCCCGAGTACATTTTTCAAGACACCAGCCAAACAGTGCTACTCCTCAGAGACCTGATTTTCATTTGAATGGGGCCTTTCTGTAAGTTCCTAAGTTTTAATAATTTCAGCCTCCTTCCTTTGTTTCCCTAGACCTAGAGAGTGGTAGTTGCTTTCTGTGGCTGTTACATCCGGGACACAGTGCTTCTTGCAGCTTTTCAGCTAAAGATTCTTCTTACCTAGTTAACAATTCTTCATATTAAGTCTTCTCTGTCAAAATAACTGTGTTTCTGCTTCTTGACTAGACCTGATGAATACACAATTTTATGGTTAATCCTGGCACTTGGGTTTGCATCAGGTTAATAATTTATCAATAGCTCATGAGATATTACCAAGGTGGGCGGGGTGGGGAGTTGAGGTATGTGTGAAATAAGCCCAGCCAGTGAAAATTCTGGGAAATCAAAGAGATTCAGATCAACTTATGATGTGTCATTCTCAAGAAAATAATGCTAAATTCCTCATACTTACCAATTCCTCATCTTAGGCAGCAATGATATTCTAAGTCTTCACCTTCTATTAAATCAATACAGAGACATATCCAAGTCTCTATTGTCAACAGAGGTCGTGATACACTTCTAATCTTATGAAAATCAGGAGGGTTTCAAAAACAAATGCCTTTGTCATTGGGCTGCTATAACAAAATACTATAAACTGGGTGACTTATCAACAAACACTTATTTTGTGCAGTTCTGGAGGCTGAAAGTGTGAGCTCAGAGTGCCAGTATGATCAGGCTCTGGTAAGAGCCCTCTTCTGGGTTGCAGACTATAGAACAGACTTCTCTTTGTATCCTACAATGGAGGAAAAAGAGAAAACTATCTCTCTAGTCTCCTATTATAAGGGCATTATTCCCATCATGAGGGCTCTACCCTCATGACCTAGATAACCTCCAAACAGCCCCCCTCCAAATACCATCACACTGGGAGTGAGGATTTAACATATGAATTTGGGACATAAGCATTCAGTCCCCAACAGCGTGTATAATGCAGAACAAGATTGTGCCCTGACATCCTTATGTTCTAGCACATGAGAATCGCCCAGTTATACCACCAATTATTGTGTTCATGGGTAACGGGAAATACAGTTAAACCCTGCTTATTGAAAGTTTGCATTAAGCCACTTGGCTTTTTATGAAAGACCTACATTATTACCTGTTTCTGCTAAATGAGAGAAATCCAAAGAGTAGTTTTGCTTTTACGCAAAGGGGGTGAAACAAAAATAGCATTCAGCATTGGCTCTGCTGCAAGCCATTACAGAGGCAACACACACCCCAAGCAGCAAAAGTGGAACCACCAAGCTCCTTCCCCAGAAACTACACTCAGCATCTCAGCTTCAAGCTGCAATGGTTTTGAACTGTGCCTGGGAGCATCTGTGCTTTATCATGGCTTATTTTGTGTATCTGCCAGCAAGATGTGTCCTAAAGTATAAGAATGCCAAAGAGAGGTTATTTTGGGGGGTCTGAAAATGCTCAAAAATTTCTCCATATAAATTAAAAACTGCCTCACTGCTTTTCACCATTTTGGCTTCTAAAAGCTTTCATAGGAATATTCTAGTTTGAGACAGGCGAGGGTCGTACTCTGGAGCAGGTGGCAAAGTACCTGGGTTCTAATCCAGCATTACTACTGCATACTGACTTGATAACCTTGGGAAAAGCATGAATTTCGCAGAGCTTCAGTGTCTTTATCTGTCCAGTGGGATTATTAACACTAATTATTCCACCTACTTTATACGTTTACTCAATTCACTAAATATTTCTAGATCATCTATAGGTGATAGAAGTAAAACACGTTTCCTGCCCTCAAGGAGTTTATAATCCAGTATTTTTCTATCATTCAACAAACAGTTGTAAAATACCTCCTACCAGGCACTGTACAAGGAGCTAAGAATATAGAGATGTTTAAAATATGGTTCTTTCCTTCAAAGGGCTTAAAATCTGATAGATAAAATAAAACCACAGATATCTAGAACAAGAAGTAGAGTGGGCAATGAAAGGTTGAAATAAATCAGCGTGGCAGTTACAGGAAGAGAAGCTACACCTAGTTGAGAAAGTCAGGAGAGGCTTGGTGGATCTGGTGGCATTTGAACTGACCATGAACACAAACCGGAAAGAAGAGAAGATGAAGGGAATGACCAGAAGAGTGAGCCTAGTCAGCTGTCATAAGAGCCTGAAAAGGAGTGGAGGTGGTAGAAATCAGAGCTAAGGAATGAATATAAGAGATATTAGATGAACAATGCTTGGAAATCCACATGGGACAATTGTGATAGTAACTGAGAGTTATGGATGAGTATACAACAGTGTATAAGGTGGGTGTGGCCTCTGTTTTCAAGGAACTTTAAATTGAGTGGGAATATAAAAAATTTTTAAAGTTCCCCTAATACGGTCTCTGGTTTAAAATAGAGTTTAGAAATGGAACATTGGAAGTTCAGTAAGGCTGACAGATCAGAACACAATTGCCATTAAAAAGATGGTTTGTTATATTCACAGATGCCAAGAGAGGGGCCGTGAATGCCACACCACAGAGAGACACACAGAGAAGCCCCAGGGTCTGTTAAGAGGCAGAGGAAGAGGGGAACACATGGGCAAGAATCTTTACTATGATTTGCGTGGGGAGAAATCGGTGAGGCAGGGTAAGCAGGTTTGGGATTGGCTAGTCTGATTAGTTACAGTGGGCTCTGGGGCTTAGGTGCTGTCCCCAGATGCCTGGTACTCGGCCCTGGGTTGATTATGACAGGTGGCCTTGTGTAAGAAAGCCTGATAAGGAAGGTGATGGGGTTATGACCCCTCCAGGGCCAACAAGGCTCCTATGTCAATGGATCAGAATACAGAAAATAAAACACATGGTTCATACAATCTCTTTAAAAGTAGGGAAGTTTATTTAGTTTTGTATCCCTGGCATCCCCCACAATACTTTGTACATGATATGGAAAGACTCCATAAGTGTTGAATGATCAGGTTAATATATCCCTTCCTTGACTCTTTACCTTTGTTGAAGTTGAATAACTGTAACACATCCTTGGGCATCAGCTCGGAGGTCACTTTGTTCTGGAGCTGGAGGTCCTCTTCAGATTCCTCGGACTCAGCTGGGCACCCCTGCAATGGGTACCGCAATGCATTGCCCCAATCCCCCTCCAGCAAAGGAGGGCTGCTAGCAGACAGCCTTCAGAAATTGCCCTCAGGAGATTGTGAATAAAAGTTAAATAAATAAATGACCCTTTTAAAAATTAAAGATACTGTTAAAACCAAAAATGAAAAGTGAGTAATATTTCTTTTGTGGCAAAGCTACTTCATATTCTGGTTAGTGTTCTTTCAATTTCAAGAGACAGAAATCCAACTTGAACTTGCTTAAGAAAGAAAAGGGAATTTATTGGTAATATAACTGGAAAACGGTTTTCGGTCATGGCTGCTCTCCACTTTCCTTTGTCTCTCATATCTATTTATCTCTATGTATGACCTCATCTTTTTTTTTTTTTTAACTGAAAATAGCCTCTCTGTGTTTGGGGACAATGGCCTCACACAGCTTCAGCTTACCTTATACTTATAGCTCTTGATCCAGTAAGGAGAGAAAAATCATCTTTTTTTTTCCCCCAGAATCTCTACATAAATTTCAGAGGAAACTACTGAATTCAGTCTGGAGATAGAAACCATACCGGTTCCTTGAACAGGGAACAAATACAAAACAGCAATTACTAACTTTAGACTAAGGATGGGTGAACAATAAAATACTAAGAACTAAAGGGGTCCCCTCCCCATCAAGAATGAGATTCAGGCCTTTTGAAGAGGGCATGGTTAACACAGGAACCAGAAACTTACTGGTGGTAAAAGAAACTTGCCACAGGGTGCTGGCCAGGGCCAGTCTCCGGTAGCAGCTTGCCATTGTGGAAGGGTGTGGACAGGCGGCAACTGGTCTGTAGAAGAAATCAGCTGCTGCCAGAGGGTACGGGTGGCTGCTGATGGGGAGAGCATGGCCCGAGGGTATAGCAAGAATTCCCCTCCGTAGGCACTAGGCTTCCACCCTGAGTAACAGTAATAATGAAGAACTAGAACCCAGAAGGGACTTACCTTCCTGCTGCTATTGCCTTGCAGGGTCACTCCATGGCTCTCTGCTAATGAAGTTTAACTTTCCACTAGCTAGCAGGTGAAAGAGGTATGTTTACAGGGCCCAGCTGCAAGATCACAAAGCAAGGCAAAGAAGGATGGATTTGGAGCTGAGAGACAATCAGTGAGGCTCTATCCTGCTTGGATTATATGCACAGTCCTGAGCCAATCACTGTGACCAGGGGAAGGAGTATTCTCATTTGCTAAGAGGAGGCCAGGGTCATGCACTTTTGCCTGTGCAGTGGTCAAGCAAATGGCAGGGGAAGCCGCCCCACTGCCACACATGGAATGGCTTCTGCATGGAAAAGATGGATTCTTCTACTGGAAGAAAGGAGAGTGCTAGGCAAAGAGAAAAAAAATAGGTATCCTTTGTATGTTGTATGTTGACCTGTATGTGTCCAGTTTCACTCGGAGTTGTTGGTATAGGCAAGGGAAAACCATGCCCTTTTTCTAGGACTGATAACTGCATTTTAATTCATTTAAGAGACATTTATTAAGGACCTACTATGAGAGGAGCTCATCCTTCCTAGTCCCAAACTACTGGCACCTTTGTGGACACAGGTTGAATTGAAAGGCCTAAAAATGAAAAGGTAGTTAAAAAACAAGTTGAGACAAGAATATAATACCTTTATTTACAGATTAAAATGTCCTAAGATGTGTATCTACAACTTCATAGCAAAGTTTTTAAACACTACTCAAGGTTAAGTTGGAACAAGGCAGTATGACCTAGTGGTTCAGAGCACAAATGTACAGCAAGACTGCCTGTGTTCAAACGCAGCTCCACTACACTGTGAGATTGGGCAAGGAACTGGCAACTTGTGTGGAAGTTTTCTCATACGTAAAACTGGAATAACAATAATACCCATCTATTGGGAAGATTAAAATAAGCTAACATCTATAAAGTTCTTAGAACAGCACCTGGCACCCAGTAAGCACAATACAACTAGCATGCACTTATTATGAATTGGCCATTATTAGTTGGAGAAGAAGTAATGTGAGTTTCTCTCTATTAACTAATTTGAAATCCTCTTATCTGCAAAATATGAAAAAAACTTGCTTAAATAAAAAAAAAACTTGCCTAAAACTTGTTTAAAACATCTAACTGCTACACATATCTATACATATTTATTAGCACCCATTCTAGAGAAATAATTTCATTATTTTCACTACCTTATAACGTTGAGGTATTCTCCCTATTTCATGGAATAAATCATTTATTCCACGGAACCAAATAAAGCCAAACATAAACTTGTTCTTGGTGTTATTCTGAAGCATACAGAAGAAAATAGAAACCTTTTCTTTTCCTTTCTTTAAATGTTTGTAAAATTGTATGAAAAGACAAAATCTTCCCTGAAAGTAAATTTGTGTATATAGCTTGTCAAAAGAATATTTTTTAAGAGTACTTTTAGAATTTCTTTTTCTTTTTCGCTTTTAATAGGAAACTGCTTCTATAAATCCAATGTTTTAAAATGACACTAGAACATTCTGAGCAAGAAATGTACTCCACCTCTGGCTGAGTCAGAGAAACCCTTTCTTAATGAGGACTCTGGCACTGACTGTGAACCACTGAAGCCTTCCTACTGTGACATATTCTGCAATATTAGTGATAAACTGAAGTCCGAGATATCAAGTATCTCAGCAAGTCCTCATCAGTGTTACAGTGTCAGGGAAGGGCAGGCACAAAAAGAGGGAATTGCATTTCTTTTCCTTTCGGGATAGGGCCGTATTCTCCGGTAACTCTTACAACAGTGCTGTGGAACTATGAGGAGCATCCATAAGAGGAAGAAAACAAATGGAAACCAGAGAAAACACCAGACAAAATACATCTATTTGGTATTTATCCGAAATCATCAAAGTGTGTGTGTGTCTTAGTCCATTCAGGCCACTATAACAGAATACCATAGATTGGGTGGCTCAAACACAAAACATTTGTTTCTCACAGCTCTGGAGGCTTGGGAAGTCCAAGATCAAAGCATTAGCAGATTTGGTGTCTGGTGAAAGCCTACTTCGTGGTTCTTTTCCCTGTGTCCTCCTCATGGAAGGAACAAGGGAGTTCTCTAGCATCTCTTTCATAAAGATAATTCCATTCATGAGGACTCCACCCTCATGACCTAATCAACTCACAAAGTCTGTACCTCCTAATTCTATCACATTGGGAGTTAGGATTTGAACATACGAATTTGCGAATTTGCAGGGGAAGGACATACATTCTAGACCATTGCACACTCACATACATATGCACACACACACAAAGTATTTCTAGACTAGAAATACCAAGAACTGCAAGAACAAATATTTCTTGTATTAAGTAAAATATATGATACAGTAATAGAATTTTTTTATGTATAAAAAAGATTATTTTGATACCAAGATTGTCGTGATTCCTACAATAGAAGTTTAAGAAATATAACACAGATCGGACAATTTTCAATTTGCACGTAAACTAACATAAAAAGGCCTGTTCAGGGCTCTCATAATGAAAGAGATTTAGTTACAATAACATATTATTACTAAAGACATTCTTACCAAAGGTAGAAGTAATAAATGTGGGACAGAGATGCACTACTCTCCTTGTCAAGCATTAAGGAGGGCTACCATGTTTCCACAGAATACTGTTTCCTCCTAGAGAAAATGGGGATAATCATAGACCTACCTCTTAGCTTTGTTGGAAGATGAAATTAGACAATGTATATTGTAAAGGCCAACACTCAAGAGTCTGGCATTGATTAGTCCTGATAAATAGTATTTTCTCTTCTCTCCTGGAGGCCATTCCAGGACTTAGTGATATGAGGGCATACACAACCACGGCCTTTTGTTTAATCAAAGGGCTTCGGGATGTGGGTCTAGAAAGACAACACAGAGTTGGGGCCTAGCCTGTATCCACAGTGTTTACCACTACCTCATCATGCACCTACCGAGCAGCCTTGAGAAGAGCAGAACTTTGGTCCACAAACTCCCAATTAGGCCAACTCTGTAATTCCAAGGAACAATTACCTTAGCCCTGAGCTCTGTGCAAGCCAACACTCCCATAATTTGTGAATGTGCAAAAGGGAAAATAATATTATCCCTTGTACACATTATTATCCTGTTACTTATGGAAAGGTAGGACACTTACTCCTAGGTACCTTTAGCAAATAAATAATTTTATGGTTGCAAGAGAATGTAAAACTTTTAAAGACTAGGTTGGGAATTGATTAAAGCAAAATTTCAAAACTTAAAATTGAAAGAAAAATAGTTCCTTGATCTCTGAAAAAGAAAGTTGTGAGAATAAAATAGATTTGGACTGTTTATAGACTTAGAAATTATAGTCCACTCTTCTAGCTGTGGGTCGTGTAGAATACAGGCTTCAGTTCCTCAGTTAACACAAAAGTTAACAAATCTGTGAGTCTTATAGGACTCACAAGGAGGCCTTTTCTTCTGAGTAATTTGCCTCCCTGTACACCAGCTGGGCTATACCTACATAGACATAAGCTTCATTATTTTACCCAGGATGATGGACTGGCTGGACCTCATAATGAAAGAGTAGCTATTAAAAATTCCTTCTCTGGGGGCACTTGGATGGCTCAGTAGGTTGAGTGTCAGACTCTTAATTTCAGCTTGGGTCATGATGTCATGGTCATGGAATCAAGCCCTGTGTCAGGCTCCATGTGGAGTCTGCTTGGGATTCTCTCTCCCTCTCCCTCTGTCCCCCCCCCCCACTCACTCTCTCTCTCTCTCTAAAATAAATAAACAAATCTTTCTAAAAATGTTGCTTCTCTGTAGGAAATACATTTAGCTGATGTTGGAGTTTTAAAGATAAGGGTTTCCAGAAAAACAGCATTTTTTTCCAATGGTTTCCACCTCATCATCCCCACTGACAATTCCATAGCATTTCAGAAAATAGATTATAGACTAGTATAATCTTTGGCCATGAAGAAAGAATGTTTTTATAGCTCCATTAAATATGTTTTTTAAAAAAAATTTAAGTAATCTTTATGCCCAGCATGGGGCTTGAACTCATGACCCCAAGATGAAGAGTTACATGCTCTACCAACTGAGCCATCCAGGAACCCATTACAGTTCTCTTAAATATCTTAGAGAACACTTTCGGGGGTCTATTTGTTATTTTTCTATAACCTCTTCCATTGATGTTAGTTTCCAAAGGTTTAGTACTGTATTCCTCTTAATTGACAAAGAAATTAGGGTATCTAGAGGTTTTCCTTGTTTCCATTTTTTTTATGTATTGCCATTTGTAATTCTTTTAAGGTTGAATCCTTTGATTCTTTATAACTTAGATAATGTTTTGATAGATTGGTCTCATAGAATGATTTAGAATCTTTAAAAAGACATTCATTAGCACTTTAATGTGACTTCTCCCCTAGGACTGTCAAACAAATCAATACAATAAGAACATTCAAACCAATTGGCAAATCGTTCCTGAGCACGCTTGTTGATAGCAAACATTTCCATTTGGAACTAAAAGGTCACTATGTCAGTTCCTGAGCCTCTAATTTCAACATTACTTAAGACCATACAGGAATACACAGCTACTCTTCTCTTAAGAACTTTCACAGAAAGTTGTAGTAATTCCCTTCAGAAGTGCAGTTGAGACTCTCACAACTAAAGTGAGTGCATTCACGGCCACAAGAGCAAATGGATATTGATACAGGGTAAGTCATTGGTAAGACTAGTAACTGTCAAGACCAGCTATAAGAATAGTAACTGCAAAATCAGCTATGCAAAAAAAAAGAAAGTCATTATAAGACTGTTTGATTCACTTATTTATTCTTTTTGTAAATATTTACAAATAAAGAAAGAATGTTGAGATGTCTAGACACTGCAGATCACATATCCTGGTTGTATGGTGAGCAGGAAAAACGTGGCTCCTGCCCTCATAAAACTTTCAGTCTAGCAGGTGAGAAAAACATTTTTAAAAATCATGTAAGTATCTCATTAAATTTCAATGACAATGCTCTTGATGAGTGTTCTGACTGTCATACCAGTTTTTTTGTTCTCCATAAGAGGACTAAAACACCTGGGAAATAATTTTTCAAGTATAAAAGCTGGAAATAATGTCTTCTCTGAAAATCTCCCTCCTGTGATGTGGGTCCATTATCTCATGCCCTCGGTGGAAGAGGAAAGTTGTGTCATATTGCCCCTACCTTCCACCTTTCACATCCAATTAAGTACCATGGCTTATTGATTTTGTCATCCAAATATATCTTGTATTCATGCCCTCTTCTCCATTTCTTTTTAGAGAGGGAGGTAGAGAGAGAGGCAGAGAGAGGAGAGAAAGAACCTTAAGCAGGCTCCACACTCAGTGTGGAGCCTGATGCAGGGCTCAATCTCATGACACTGAGATCATGACCTGAGCTGAAATCAAGAGTCAGATGCTTAACCAACAGAGTCACCCAGGCGCCACACCCTCTTCTCCATTTCTATGTCCAAAAGCATAGTACTAATTCTCTGGTACTCTACCCAAATTGTTTTACTAGACTCACAAACAGAGCGGGAGATACAAAAGTAGGAAAGGACCGTAGAGATCATTTTTCAGATGGGGAAACTGAGGCTCAAAAAGACAAATGTCTCACCCAGGACCCCACAATTCAGCCTAGCCAAAGCCACGCCATTATTTTTTCTCTAGAGCAGCTAATATGGAAGCCATGGAACACTATTCATTGCCTGCTTACAGTCATTCTCAGCCTCTTCCTCCTTGTTAGAGAATCCCCTTTCCCATGGTGGGAAACACAAATGACAAGTACTTGTTTCCTAGGAATGGCCATGTGACCCAGTTTTGGCTACCAAGACATAAAGGGAGGTCTCTGGCTGATTTCTGAGAAAGAGTTTGTTTCTGACATAAAGAGAAGTCAAGAAGAGCTACCAACCCCTGGCCCCCTTTCTTCCTGTCGGCTAAACAGCAATAGCCTAAGGACAAAAAGCCAACAGCTAAGGATTGGAAGAATCAAAGAGCTTGGGACCCTCATCTATGAGCCCTGAGCTAACCTCGAAACTGCCTACTTGCTGCAGACCTTTTATTACGAGAGATGGTTGGAATCTTTCCTACCTACAACTTTACATCACGTGTTCTGTTACTTGCATCTAAGTG
Organism: Ailuropoda melanoleuca; assembly: GCF_002007445.2. Classification (NCBI taxonomy): domain Eukaryota; kingdom Metazoa; phylum Chordata; class Mammalia; order Carnivora; family Ursidae; genus Ailuropoda; species Ailuropoda melanoleuca. The sequence continues at coordinate 67,489,950 of NC_048228.1, read as the reverse complement.
CACCCTAAATGGTCACTGGCTTATTTCTTTATTTTCCCTCTACCCCTCTAAGCTCTGCAGGCGCAAGGAAATGACCTATTTTCTTAAATTGTGCATTCCCAGTTCCTAGAACAGAGCCTCACAAAAAAATCAGCCCTTGAGAAATAGTTGTTGATGAATGAATGCCCTAAAATCTTCACTGGCTTTCTACTTCTACAGAGTAGAAGTCCAGAGAATTAAGTCCAAAGAATTAATCTGGCATTCAAGGCCCTTCCTGATCTGGTCCCAAACTATCTTTCCAGCCTTATCTTTTACTTTTGCACATGCTACCACTCAGGAAAACTGCCTACTTCCTTTCCTCCCAAAGGCCCCTGAGCTTTCTGTTGCAGGATTTTGGCTCACAGAGTCTGTCTGTGGATTTAGGCTCCTTCGGTTCCTCGGCTTTGATACTTTTCACTCATTCTTCAAGCTCCGGATAGATCTTCTCCTATAGCACTTCCTCTGGTACTTTTCAGGTACAAATATCTTTTCTATGTTCCCTTTTCTTTCGTGCCATTTATCACTTTTAAACATTCATGCTAATGATTATGGTGTTCTCATCTCTATCAGATTATAAATTCCTTGGGGAATAGAAAATTCACCCTCCCAAGAAACAAAAGAAAGCTTCGCCCCAGAAGATACCTAGTACATTTTTTTTTGTGAGTAGGAGAATAAACAAGATCAAAGTGAGCCCATCTAAAAAATAATTCGGACCCAGGAATTTGTGCTGACTCTCACAGAAGCAAAGGTCTGATGAATTGCGGGGCGGGGGGTGGGGAGAAGGAGGGCAAGAGACTTGTTGGAAGTGTCAGGAGCGAGCACTGGTGCTTTGTCTCCTGCCGATGACAGCAAAGTTCTTAATGGAAGATGATCCCAATCGATAGAGCCAGACAGCTGATTTATATAATGGAATCAAGCAGAGGCAGTGGTCTTCCTCTGCAGTGGGACGCGAAAGGGAAAAGGCTACTAGACTAAATAACCAAGGGACTCCCCAAGTAGAGCGGCTGCCGGTGTTCAGAATGTTCTCCCCATCAGCAAACCACAGGAGAGCTCCAGAGAGCAGCCTCCTTGAGCCTGGATGCTGAGGAGTGACCGCGGGGCGAGTGCTGCTGAGGGATTTTGGCCGCTGCCGCTGCCCTGGGCACGCAGCGCAGTGAGGGGTCTGACCGCGCAACCGCTCCTGGAGCCTGGGTCTGGCTGGGAATGAGAAGTTAAGGGAGAGACGGCTGGGAGGCGCACACCCCAACAAGAAATCAAGAGGGCTAAAGGAGAGCAAGGGTGATCTTGAGCCAAGACATCAGGCCAAGTGGAACTGGAGGAAATGTCATCGTTGGTAAAGGAGGACTTGGAGAAGAAACTGTTTAAGCCACTCTCGCAGAATCTGTACGAGTTTATTGAAATCGAGTTCTCGGTCCAGGACAGGTATTACCTCTGTGTGTCAGGTAATCTGTTCTTTCTGTTATCACTTCAAAATGTAAATCACTCCAAGAGGTGTGGGTGGTGGAAGGACATGTTTATATTTATTTTCCTGAGTAATAACAGCACGTGTTATCTCTGGATAGAGTTTAACTATGCCAAGTTTAGGAATTTGGATTTCGCAGGATTTTATTTTCAGTGCTAAAATGGAAGACAGAAAAATAATATCGTAGTAAGAATGTTTGGGTTAATTGTTCAGATTTTCCTGCTTTGATGATTTTGTCTCCAATCGTTTATTTAATTCACTTGCATGGTATGCAATCTTCATGTGTAAGAGCTCATTTTTAGAAATTCAACAGAGAGCTTTCTGTATATTTTTAAATACACTGGAGAAGTGGGTTATACAGCTCTATTCCCAACCAGCCTGGACAACTAGGAGAGTTTCCTTTTTCATGCTAGGAAGGAAAAAAAGACCTTAGATTTTCTTCTCCGGGCTTCTTTAGACTTCCTGGTGGTTTATTTTGAAAAGAGAAAGATCTTCTAAAAATTCTTTCTCTTCTAGGAAGTATGCTTACAGTAACAATACTTTAATCGTAGAAATTAGTTCATGAAGATGGAACTTTAAGGATAAGGGGCTGCTCTCTAAACTACTTAACCAAAGTACAGATTTTCCCTCATGCTCTTAAAATTCACGAAAATTTTCTGTACGGGGGAATAGGCTTTTGCACTTGATTATGATTTGCCTAAACTGCCATGTTTGTGAATTTAGACAGAAATGTGTGTGCCATTATTGAATTTAATATACAGCGTTCCCTTTTCCCAGTCTATGCCTTTTACTACTTCTCAGGGGTTAGGAGGAAGGAGCTCCGAAACTCTAAGTGTTCATTGTGGACTTTCTTTTCATAGCATTTTCAGAAAACAACTTATTATAATTCTCTTCCTTATAATTGCCTCAGAAGGACTCTCTAAAGTTGTCAAGATGGAGTACTATAAGGGAAGTAGACAGCCTTAAATAAAGTGCTAAGAATTTTTAAAAATTCTATCATTCCTAATAAGAACAGTATTTACTCCATAATAAGCATACTAATATTTATCTAATACTTTACCTAGCATATGTTGCTGCATATAAATACAAAGTTTGAGAACTTGGCATATCAGCAAGATAAAAAACTTAATTGGCCAGGAAAAAGAAAGAAATCAAATGGGAAAAAGTCAAATGAAATAATTTTAGAAACTGTATTGTATCCTAACCACAAAATCACTGTAAGTATTTTGACTTAATATATTAGAGATGATGCTTATTTCAACATTACTATTTAGTCATTTTATTCCTATCATGACCCTCTTTATAAAGTTAATTACTCATTATGTAACATTAGTATACAAGGATTTTTTTTAAAAACTCATAAAAATAAAATAATCTGAACAATGTCTAACTTACCAAATATATTTTAATTCCTTTCTCCAATCATATAATTAAGTAAACTTTTCTTATCTGGCATAAAAAAAAAAGTCCCCTAGAATTAAACTTTTGGAAATGGATAATGTCTTTTTTTCTATTGTCCTTGAGTTCTAAGAAAGGTACTGTGGGCTGGGGTTACCTGCTGTCTTTTTTCATAAATCACCTGAATCCTTTTAACAAGAATCAGAAGGTCAAGGGGTTAACATTCATAATATGTATGAAGGCGACCTCTTTAGGGTTCAATTTTCTCATCTGGAAAATGACCAAGTAGAGTAGGTGATCGCTTTCATTAGTAAAATTCAGTGATTCTCTTCTGTAAGAAGGAAGAAAAACAAAAAACAAGGTCCTCTCAGATGTGAAGAGAAAGCAAGACTGTGATATTCCAGATAAAAGTTAACATTATAAGTCATACTTATTCCTAATTTTTCATAACTCTTCTTTATATCACGTCCATCAATTTGAGAGCACTTTCCCTAAATATAACATCCCCTTATGACCCTTTCAAATACATTTAGTCAGAATGGTAATTTAAAATGAAGTCAGTGTGATGATTGATAGACCTTAATCTTTGATCATGCTTTACTCAGAAGATTTCTATTGATAGGAATCAAACAGGTCATATCACAATTATTGAGGCAGGTAACTCCAAATTTTGAATGTTGGACACCTTCACAGAATAGAGACTCTCTTTATATCCTACAATCTAGCAATTCTAAATTTGTAAGAATTAAAGGCTAGGCTGGCTGAATTCCATCAGGCATTTTTCAACTAAAGAAGATAAGTTTAGATAAGTTAAATTTTCTACTTATCTGATCAAAATCTGTCTTTTGCAGGGGTTGATCTCACAACCAGATGATTGTGATTTACTGTTAGCTTGGTATTTCACCTGATTGATGTCAAAAATCAGATGTCATAAACCCAATCTCCCTCTCTGTATTTTGATAGGATTCACATTGAGGATTTCCTGGCACCTTAGTCTCCTCCCAACTCAATTTGCATGGTCATTTCTCCTTGGGATTAGCTTCCCCTAGCCTAGAACATCATTATCCCTGTCAGTTAAAAGCAGCATATTCTTACAGAAGATAGAGGAGTCCTATTTTATGCAGGCACTAGAAAGGGATAAGTCACTGTGCAATGGGTGCAAATAAATTAAAGAAATTCTGGAGAACTTGAAATAGTATATCCAGCATTCACCATAATTGAATGGGAAGTAGCAGGGCCTGGTAGAATGGACCCTGGAATGTTCACAATCAGACAGATCTGTCTACCCACCAGCTGCGAAATTTGAGGCAAGATAATTAACCTCTCTGGCCTCAGTGTTGGCATCCCTGTAATAGAAGTTATAACACCTGCATTTGCATGTAATTCTCTCCTGTTAAATCCTAACCAGGAAAAAAACAAACAAACATGATAAATTATGTTCCAAAGAAATGAAATAAAAGGTATGGTTATATATTTTAAATGTATAGAAAAATATATTTACAGTGAAAACATGCTGAAATGTATTTGTATAAATTGTATAAATAGTATATGCTATAGGGGTGCCTGGGTAGTGCAGTCGTTAAGCGTCTGCCTTCAGCTCAGGGCGTGATCCTGGCATTCTGGGATCGAGCCCCACATTGGGCTCCTCCGCTGGGAGCCTGCTTCTTCCTCTCCCACTGCTCTGCTGTGTTCCCTCTCTCGCTGGCTGTCTCTCTGTCACATAAATAAATAAAATCTTTAAAAAAAAAGTGTATACTATAAATATTTATAATAAAAATAAAATAGACACTAAACATATATAAATATTATATTTAATATATAATGAAAATTGAGATATTTTATTACATATTTTATAAATATAAATTATGTGCATATTCAGATACAGATTATATTAAGTATTCTCATATATTTAAATATTAATTTTAAAATAAATGTTATTTTCTAGAATTATGAAAACTGTGTGTATAAATTATCCACACATATTACATTTAAATGTCAGAACAGAGCTTCTCTGTGAACCAGGGAATCTAACAATTTTGTCAAACCATTTACAGGGAAAATGATAACAATGAAAATATTAAATAAGAATAAATTAGCAAGAAAAAGAAACAAAATATTAGGGTCTTGGTGCCTTATAAACAACAAACATTTATTTCTCACAGTTTTGGAAACTGGGAAGTCCCAGATCATGGCCCCAGTAGATTCAGTATCTGGTGAGGACCACTTCCTCAGAGACTACCATCTTCCTGTAACCTTACATGGTGGAAAGGGCAAGGGATTTCTCTGGAATCTTTTTATAAGGGTACTAATGCTACATCACCTTCCCAATGTGCCCACCTCCTAATACCGTCACTGTGGGGGCTAGGATTTCAAAAATGAACTTTGGGGGGGCACAAATATTCAATCTACAGTGCTCAGTATAGCCCCAAAATGGATTTTATAAAAATATTTCTAGAAAAAAATATGATTTGAAAATTGCTTTTTTAATGAAATCAATAATAACATTCTCAATGACCCCAAGATATCATCAATACATTGAAACATTTTTACTGAGCCTTCCTATCTTTGATATCTCATGGTGGTTTTTTCATATTATTTAATTTCAATGATGAAAACAATTATGTAATATTAAGACTGTAAAATAGCAGTCATTTGTTTAAAGCATTTCTTTATAGTTTATTTGTGAGCTATTGTTTTTCCTTTATTCTGCAAAATCATATTGGTTCAATTAATTAGCCTTCTTTCCATTTAGTCTTAAGAATTATAGTGACTGTTTTATCATGGTAATAGAGGCAGTTATTAATGAGTGTTTCTTTTGAAATTAAAAGTGAAAATAAATGGTGGGCATGAAGTTGAGATTGTAATTCTGAAAATGCTATCTCAACTACTAATATGGGAGCAGGTTGTTTTGAAATTCCCTGAGTCTATAGATATTACTCACTAAATCATAATTATATAACGGCACCTCTGATGTTACTGAAACCAAGTCAAACACTTTGACTATATAAACACATTTCTGTTTTAAGACAATGTGATAAGTTTCCATTTTGCCACTGCATTAATGTGGACATGGCCATTTAATTTTAGCAGGCAGCAGAGCCCAAGCGTGAAAATTAGAGATTGGGTCCACTCCAGCGTGAGTAGACTTCTTTGACTCTTGGCTAAGGACAATTCTTGGAGCCTCCTTGACTCCAGAGGAGGCTGCTTTTGCCAAATTAAAGAGTCTGCATTGTCTCTGTGCTGCATCATTGTATCAAAACGTTGGCATTTAAAGGGTGTTCGTTTTCTTAGTTTGGTGTTAGTGGGACAGTAATCATTAATGTAAGAAAACTTGATAACTGGTAGGTCCTACCTTCTTAACATCTCTTTCTATCCTTTATAGAATTGCTTAAGAAATCTTCCTAGAATTTAAAGCTCAGCCTATTACTTAAAATCCTTCAGCAACAACCCTCCCCCCAAGTGACCCCTCCACACACACCTAACTTTTAGGATAGCATTTGAACTCCTTAGCCTAGCATTCTAGACCCTTCAGGAACTACCTCCTGCCTTACCTGCTTCCTACCACCTATCCACCCTCACACCTCATGCCAACAATACCAAGTACCTATCACGACTTAAAGGGATCAAGTACTCCATGCTTTTGTACACACGCTGTTCCAGAACCACCTCTACTCCTTTCTTTATCTGTTAACTCCCACTGCCCTTTACAACTCAGATTACCCTGTTCCAAGAAGCTCTCCCAGACCCCACCAGTTGGAAGAAGATGTCCCTTCTCCATTTTCCTATATTACCCTGTCTGTTCCTCATTCACAGCACTGGGATCTTGTGTTTTCTTCCTGAGCCCCTACTCCCTGTAATCTCGGTGAGAGCAGGAATGGTGCCTTATGGGAATTCATTGTTTTCCTGCGTAGCACAGGGCTTTGTACAAAAGGGGACCTCAAAAATTTATCAAATTAATGAAATGAATCAGTGGGCCTATAGGCAATTGGCTGACTACCATAACATGTAGATGAGGCAGTGGACTTTGCTTCAAATTACATTTTCATATAGCATCCAGTTATTTCTCTGCATACCCATCCTCTCCCACACCCGAAATAGCAAGTGAGACAGCGAGTCAGAACAAGAACATTGTCCTTTTGTTCTGGGGTAGAGCCTTTGTCTGAACAGACACAACTGCCTCCTGGTGGAAGGAACAGCCTCCAAGATCTTGTCCTTATGAAGTCTGACAGAATCAACTCTGCCTCCACGTCAACACACCATCCTAATGGCTTCCTTTCTAATCCTTCCTCTTCCCAAAGCTAACATCTAGCCCAGTGGAAATGGACCTTTCTTAGAGCTGGAGAAATGTGCATAAGCAGAAACTCACCAATTTTTGGAGGCTCATAGACTCTGAGCCAGTTTGTTGATGTGGAGTTCATATCTTCTGTTCTGTGTCCTCTCAAGAGCATGCTCTTCAATCACTCCCTTCATCTTCCAAAATACACGATCCCTCCTCTTCCAAACTCTTGGAATGTGTGATCTAACTCATGGCCTTTAGTCTCTTCCTGTTTCTTGTTTTAATCCTACCTAACTCAGGAAGTGGCACACAGTACGCACTCAGTATTAGCGCATGAAGGAGTCCTCTGCAAGTTGTCTTCTACCCTCACCATTCCAGAGAAACTGCCATCGAAAGAAATCAATGACATTCCCCAAGTCTGATTCAGTACCAGGTCTGAACTCTGCTTTACCCAACAAAGTGACTTCATGGGATGGTCTCCAATTTTTTAAATTCCCTGTCCTCTTGATTTCCATAGCATTGCATTGTTGGGCTTGCCTCTTCCCACGGCACCTTCTCAGACCTCTCTGCTCACACCTTTTTCTTCTCTGCTCTGTCTCGCCTCTTTCCTCTGCTCTTTTCCCTATAAACTTGGTCTTGGAAACCTGTCCACACAGAAAAATCCTAAGTCCGTATCTCCGCTCCTAAACTATACATTTCCATCTCCTTCTCTTCCGAGATCGTTTATGGACACCTTGTCTGAATGTCAAAAGCTAACCTCATTATTCTGTCCAACCAGCTCATTGTCCATACTCTCCTGTTCGGGTTTCCATCCAGTGTTGTCAATGCCTCATTTGAAATCTTACTTAGATTTGCCACGTCTATTCCATTGTCTAGGTACATACTGTACCTAGATTATAACAACAGCCTCTTAAAACAAACAAAATAAACTACTTTACCACTTACTGCAAACCAGGCACTATCCTACCTCATCTATATACTTTATCTTTAATCTTTACACCCCATGAGTTTGTAGAACTCTGATGTGCACTTTACAACTTGAGCAAATGGAAGTTTAATCTCTGGACATGAGGTAGTTTACTCAAACCACACTGTAAGAAGCGGTGTCATGATTTGAATCCAAACTGTCTAAAGCCAGAGCCCACTAAGCCACACTGCCTTCTGCAGGGATCTGCAGTGCTGCTTTTTTTCCTTCTCCAATGTATCTTGTGCATCACTGCTCCCAGAAAAATACTCCTTTAACAGGGCACCACCGTACTAGCCTCTGGTTCAAGGAGGAAAGAGACTTATTGAATATGTATTACTGTGTGAGCTTTCACTGAACACCTGTTCACAATCTTCTCACCCTAGTTAATCCTATTGCCTGCCGTATCCTATCACCAACCAAACCACACAGTTCACTTACTCTAATTCTATTGGTGAGGTTCAGTTTCTATTGTCATCCATTTCCTCATGCTGTCTTTCACCTAGAAGTGCTTTCAGTATCATCCCTGCCCTCCCAAACAGGACTAATTTAAATCCTATCTCAAATTCTATTTCTCCCAGAATTCCTTCCTTAACTATTCCAATACTCTCCCTCCTCAGAACTCCTGTTGAACATATAGTCTGCTGCACATTGCTTACCTAGAGTTATGATTATATTGTAATGTACTGTTTTATATCTTCTTAATCAAGAGGACAGGTCAAAGTGGCACTTTCTAGAACCAAAAGAGAGCTCCTCAAAGACAAATTCCAGTCTCACTCTGAAAGGACAGAACCAGTTTGCAACTTTCTAAGTGACGTCTTCTATCTTGAAAGAAGCTTTCAGATATTCAACTCCCACTGCCACCTCTTTATAACATACCTATATGCCATTGTATAATATACCTATATGCCATTATATACCATCACGATATATTTTATGTGACTTGTGTGTGAGCACTGTCTCCTCAACAAAACCATAGTTTCTAGAGGCCAGGGACCAGGTCTCATACTTGTATTCCCTCTGGCATCTGTGATAGCTCTATCAGATTAATAGCGGATACTCATCAAATACTCCTTTATTAATTCATTGATAATTTTCAATCCAGGAGCACTAACATAAAATGTTGATGCTTCTGATGTGTTCACAAGAGACAAAGATTTTAAGGCCAGGAAATTATTTCCCTCCTTTCATTCACATCAAATAAGCAATGATTCTTCCCATGCCCTAGTATCAAGGTATGGTACTAAAGCCTTTTGTCTTGATGGCACATTTTGAAAGCTAGAATTTGGAGACATGCTAAAGAAGAATAAAAATCTCAACCAGCACTAAACAGGTCAACAGTAGCTGTGATGCAAGCACTTCTACATGAAAAATCTCACAGCAACTTTAAAAGAAAGCATGCAGAGTAGTCTTCGTACTGGTCACTCATCAACACTGCGTTGCTGCATGAGCAGAACTGTTTGCTTTCCTGACCTCACTTTCCATATTGTCATAAATGCTAAGCCTCTTATTTCCTGCCATGAGTTGAACCCCACTCTCCACCACAAAGCTCATTGCTGAAAGCACAGAGCTCAGCGCTCCATCTGACAAGACATTTCCACGGCAGGATGTCACCACAATCATAGCAGAAAGTAAGTTAACGTGTGGACCAAATTAGGGGGCATACTCATGAGGGTTCAGATACATCAGGGTTCATCACTGGGGTACAGATAGAATGTAGGCTCAAACCTGTTCTATGAAAAGGAGGTACCTAAATACTGAAAAGTATAAAAAGTATAACTTGATGAATAATTTATTACCTTCTAAGAGTTTATGTAAATTAAATGTTTTTCTGCCCTGCAGTGACCAAAAAGGAAGAAGTAAAAATAATTATGGTGAAACACTACAGAATAGGTTTAGATGAAAAATATGAAGTAACAAAAAAGTGGTCTCTGAACGATCTGCAGATGATTGATGGAAAAGAAGCAGATACCGTAAGTGTAATGTTTTGTAAGGGAGATGTGGGATCAATATGCTAGAAATCTTTGTGTTCAATATCTTACTTCATATTATTCTTGGCATATACTAAGTGTTAAGATGACATATTGCTCTTAAGTGCTATGGGTTTTTCTGCTGGAATAATCCACTGGGGTTTTTGTTCCATTTTTCTGAGTTGAAGTTTGAATTTTTGTCTATTAAATTTAAAAGCATCTTTCCCAGGGGATTCTGAACAGATTAAACATGATCTGCCAGTCAATCCTAAAACTTTATGTGATGCTTCCACCACCATCCTCTCCCCACCCCAAGTTCTTCCATTAAATTTTGGGGATTCCTTCCTCATCTTCTTCAAACTACTGTTTGTTAGCCATTTAATCCTCCAGAAAAACCAGTAACTCTTGGAAATCCTACAACCTTAGAGTTGAAAAGGGCAGGGCGGAGGGAGGGTATATATGCCAAGCTCTCCACTTGACGACTTGACTAGTGGTTTTCTCAGTCTTCTCTTGAACTCGTCCACTGATGGGGAACTCATTATCATGTGAGGAAGTCGATTCAATTTCTGAATTGCCATACTTTATTTTTTAATTTCCTACTATGTTTCACCAAAAATCTGCTTCACATCCACCCATCAGTCCTGGTTTTGCCATTTGGAGCAACTTAGAAAAAAATCCAGTCTTACTTTCACATAGCAGCCTTTCTAATATTTGAAGATGATTATAATGCTCCCTCAAGTTTTCTCTTTTCTAGGTTAAATGTACCCATTTCTTTCTTTAAATAACTTTCATATGAAGATCAAATAAGATAATATGATAGAACAATACAAATGCTAAGAGGTAGTAGCATTGCTGTGATTTCTTTCCCATGACATTGCTTCAACACCCTCACTGCACTGTTTTCTCTCCCCTGGAATGCTCCAGCTTTTCAGAATTAAATACAATGGTTTAGAATTAGTGTGACTGGTTTGTATTTCCTTTGATCTGAGTTCTTTATTTCTATTAAACACTTACCTGAAACCTCAGGTCTTTTGTGCCGGTATTACCGTTTAATCTGATCTGCCATAGTCTCTACTTACATACAATAAAATTTAAATTAGGGCTTTTGGTGATCTGGCTCCTTTATTTCTGGTCATTCCCCCCTAAACTATATATATACACAATGTTTAACTACGACTCTTGAGGTTTAAAATGCCCAGTCACCTCTATCTCTCACCCCATTCCCAGATTCCCCATTGGGTAAAGTCCTACTCATGTTTCCCTTCCCCGAGACCCCCCCCATTGCATTGTGGGTGTAAGTTACAGACATAATTTTACAAATTGCAATTTTTGGCTTACTCTCTCTCTCCTCTGGATGGAAATGTCCTAAAAAACTGAAATGACTTTTCATCCCTTATTATAGCCTTCTGCCTTATAGGTATTAAGCATTCAGTAAGTATTTGTGTTTTTGATGGATCAATTAGAATTTAAGCTTATTTATTCTTTTTTTATTATTATGTTCAATTAGCTAACATATAGTACATCATTAGTTTTTGATGTAGTGTTCAATGATTCATTAGTTGCATGTAAACCCAGTGCTCATCACCACATGTGCCCTCCTTAATACCCATCACTCGGTTATCCCATCCCCTCACCCCCTCCCTTCTGTAATCCTCAGTTTCGTTCCTGGAATCCAGAGTCTCGCGTCGTTTATCTCCCTCTCTGATTTCTTCCCATTCCGTTTTCCCTCCCTTCCCCTGTGGTCCTCCACGCTATTCCTTATGTTCCACATATGAGTGAAACCATATGATAATTGTCTCTCTCTGCTTGACTTATTTCACTTAGCATAATCCCCTCCAGTTCCATCCATGTCGATGTATTTATTTTTAATCCTAGTGAATACTATATTCTTAGTTTGGCCTATTATTCCCACCTACCAGCTCTTTTAACATTTGATTTTTTAGTATTCACTGTAGTATGATGCAAATTTAATGAGCACAACATGTAGGACTTGATTCAAGTCAATAATAAAAATGATGAAGCAGGCAGAGCTAAGTGCCATCTGGGTAACCTCTAGGTAATTGGTAGCTTACTACTACCACCACTTGTAATACCTCTCCCTGCTACCATCTCACACTTAGTAAACTCTTATCAGATGCCAGGAACCACATGAAGCTCTTTTCATATATAATTTCACATAATCATCACAAAACCCTATAGGATTAGAATCTGTTATTACTTCCAATTTACAGATGAGGAAAATGAAACTCAAAGAGATTAATTGACTTGCCCAAGGTCACAAAGCTATTCAGTAGTGGAGCTAGACCTTACCCAGAAATCTATTAATTTGTCTTCTTTGGACTGCTTGTTTAACATCTCTACAAATTCATTCATTTATTCATTCATTCATTCACTCATTCATTCCTTCAGAATTTGTGGTATATCAGGTTCTGCTAGGCTCTGAAGATACGGTGGTGAAATAAACAGACATAAGCACTTAATTCTACCTTACTTACTTATTTACTTAATTATCTAGACTGAATACCTGAATTTTGCCCTTATGATCTTTACTGAAACCAATATATGCTATCTGCTATTACCTTGACATTACCTAGGAATCAACCCTATTTTAAAAACTTGGTATGTTTGGCATGACTTCTTGGTGAAAGCATGCTGGATTTCATTGCTTTTTTTCCCCTGAGTACTCACATAGCATTTTTCTGATAATATATTCGACCTCTCTCTCTCACTGTCCTGTTTAATAAATAAAAGAAATATTTTTTAAAAAAAAATCAATGTCAAGTTCACTAATCTAGTCTCACAAATTAACCATCCCTGTTTCTTTTTTGGCCCATTTTCCTTTTCTTATTTTTCTCTCAAGTTCTCAAATATTACTGATGTCATAATGATTTTCTACAAGCTTGGTCAGTGCCCGGGGTTGTATTCAGCAAGGCTGTCAACTTAGATTCCCTGGAAGCAGCTCACTGTGCTCTATTTTCTACTCACCTTCCTGGCCTTAATTCCATCCCAACCTTGTTGATTCTAGATACAAAAGAGAAATTGAGCATTTCTAATTTTCTCATCCCCACTTTAGGATCTAAAATACTAAACTGCCAGAAAAAAACCTATAATATCTAAAGTACAGTTCTTTTAAAGATTTATTTTCTGTGGATGAAATGAAAATATCCCAGTTGTTCTGGGATTTTCTGTCTTCTCTCTCTTGGAATTGAATCCTCAGAAGTCAGCATTTATTATATTTTTCTCAACAGCAAAGATACGGTTTTAAATAGAACAATTTTGAGCCAGAGAGTTGTCAACTTTAAAATGGAATGAAATTGAAATTGAAGTCAATCTATAAAGCAGAAATCAAAAGGACTGGGGACTTGGAGAGCCATGTGGTATACCAGGAGGGCAGGCAGTGTAGCAAAACATCGGGCTGGGTTGATTGAGATCTCGGTTCTTATCCTGGCTCTGCCAACAACTACACGTGTGACCTGGGCTCCACCTCTCTGGAAACTATTATCCCAGCCATAAACAAGAGGTCACTGAGTGATCCATGAGACCCCCTTCTAGCTCTAGGATTCTATGAAAGAAAGATCGAGAGAAGGGAGGGGGAGAGAAAGAGAGGGAAGGAGGCACTTGTATTCTATGTGCATGCCTGCTCAGGCTTCAATTATTAGTCTAAAGGAGAAAAGTAATCCTCTCTGAGTATCTCAAAGACATAATGGATATTATCTACAGGATAAGGAGCCAATGTTTTAGTGAGAAAACTATATAAAGAGCATGATTAATATGTGGTGATGGAATGGGTGTGATTTCCTTTTACTGAAATTTCCTGCAGAAGTGTCTTTCAAGCTGCAATTATGACAGCCAGGAAAAATTTTGTAAGGCGTGGCTCAAGGGAACACTGCATTTAAAAATCACATCACTTTTGTACATTCTTGTTTGAAAGCATTGTTGTTGTTTTTTTTTAATTTAATGGTGTGAAGCAAGGTAGTATTAACACCAGTATCAAATTTGGGGACAGATTTGGGGAAAAAAAGAGCTATTATTTATTAAACTCTACACATGCAGTTTTTATAATTAATCTCATGTAAATTTCATAGCAACTGTATCTAAAATGAGGAGGAAAGTGAAGGTCAGATCAGATAAGTACTTTGCCCATAGTTACATCAGAGATTCAAAATGGTTATCTAACTTCAAAACTCATGTTCTTTTTCCTGCATCCTGCAAGAATTTTCCTATTTAAAAGAGAAATTGCAAATGCATAAGCTGTTTGTGTAAAATGTTCACACACTACCTGGTAACAAATTATTAATAGTCTGGTTTGGTCTCTCTCCACCTCCTTGTCATTTAGGGCAATGTTTACCTCTACCTCTCTTTTTATAGGACGACTTCTGATCAGTTCAACACACATTTATCGGGAACTTAATAGTCATGGATAAGCACTAGGAACACAGAGATAAATAATTCAAAACGTCTACCCTCAAAAAGAGTTAGGGATTAGGCTGTTAATGAATGTAGAAGCATTTTATAAACTGAAAAGCATTTTATAAAAGCTAGGCATTGTTGTTACTGCTCTTAGTAACAGCAATTATTATTATTTTAACTTATAGGACCTTGATGAGGTTTGCTGTCCACTTTTTCTCAAAACACCTCCACTAGAAATATAGCAACAACCTAGAGCAATCAATAGAGGCAGTCTTAAGTAATTTGACAGTTTCAGTCAAATGATTTCATGATCTCAGCTATTAACATCAAAGATAATTCCTTGCTATTAACTTCAGAGTCAGCAAGCTGGTGATCTATAGCATGCCAAAAGCCGATCTTGTCATCTTGTATTTCCCCCTTCTACCATTGGAATAGCACAAGGGACCAATGTCCTAATAAAGAAAAAGAGAAATCTTTTCTCCCCTCCAGAAGTCTGTAAAGGGGGTTTATTCTTTTTTTCCATCCCTACTTATCCTCTCAAACTCACTACTGTGGGAAGACTTGATAACTGTGCATTCTGAGACATGTTTTATTTGAATAATTGAAAAATCACAGAGGCTTCCAAAATAATCTTCCATATTATTGTTCTCTTTAGAAGCAATTTGCTTAGAGCACATAGCTTTGGAAAGCTCATTTGTAGATTTTAGAAATATGTTTGATACTGATACTTTACAATCAATAAGCATATGTAAGAGAATATGAGAGAATCCCCAGGAAATCTAGCTACTTTCCTGGCTACAAACAAAAACATGTCTCTCTTTTTCTTCTAGGACAATCCGTTTTTTGATCTGCATTTCAAGAAAGTGTACAGTTTGGAAGCATATAGTTGTGCTTCTAAATATGCCTTTGCTCGAACTGTAAATAAGCTGAATCATGCATATCTTAAGAAGGACTTACAGATTGTGAACTTTGATTCTACTTACATTAATGATGATTCCATTTGGTCCTCCAACAACAAGGATTGCTTGGTTCTTATGAGAATATGCTTTTACGCTTTCAACCTAGTGTGCTTGTCCCTGTGTCCCCTGCCACTCTGAGGATGTATACCATGTTCCTTCAACAGTGTTCTATGAAAATGGTTCCCTAGGTAGATGTCAATAGTCGTGATTTTGTTTTTCCCCTTCATCAGTGACCATTATTTATATGAAAATAAAGTGATGCTTTGTGAATTGCAGTGAAATGTGTTTTAATTCAATCATTCAACATTTGGGACTTTTGCCTATGGGTTGGTTGGTAACTTTGGAAGGAGCTGGATGGTTTTGCCCACACTTGTATTCTACTAAAAAATATCAACAAGTATCTTGAAAGGCCTAAGCAAACGGAAAGACATCTGTGCTCATGGATAGGAAGAATTAATATTGTCAAGATGTCTATACTACCCAAAGCAATCTACAGATTCATTGCAATCTCTATTAAAATTCCAACAACACTTTTAGCAGAAATGGAAAAGTCGATCCTCAAAATCATATGGACTTGCAAGGGTTCTTGGATAGCCAAACAATCTTGAAACAGAAGTACAAAGCTGAAGGACTCACATTTTCCAATTTCAAAACTCACTACAAAACTACAGTAATCAAAACAATGTGGTACAGGCATAAGGATAGCCATATAGACCAGTAGGATGGAATTGAGAGTTCAAAAATAAATCCAAACATCTATGATCAACCTATTTTTGACAAGGTTGACAAATTCATTCAAAGAGGAAAGAATAATCTCTTCAACAAATGGTTCTTGGACAACTGGATATCCCCAAGCAAAGGAATGAAGCCCCTATCTTACACCATATACAAAAATCAACTTAAAATGGGTTAATGACTTAAATGTAAAACCTGACACCATAAAATTCTTGGGAAGAAAATATAGGAGTAAATCTTCAGGACCTTGAACTTGGCAATAGAGTCTTGTGAAATCAGAAGTATGAGCAACAAAAGAAAAAATAGATTGGACTTCATCAGAACTACTTTTGTATCGAAAGACATTATCAAGAAAGTGAAAAAAAAACCCTACAGAGTGGGAGAAAATATTCTCAAGTCATATACCTGATAATAATTTAATACCCAGAATATATAAATAACTCTTACAACTCAGAATCAAAAAGACAAACAACCCAATTAAAAAATGGCTTGAATAGATGTTTCTCCAAAGAAGATATCAGTAAGCATAAGAAAAGATACTCAACATCTTTAGTCACAGGGAAATATGTTAAAACCTCAATGAGAATACCACTTCACACCTACTAGGATGGCTTTAAAAACAAAAACAAAAATAGAAAATAACAAGTATTATCCAAGATGTGGAAGACTGGAGCCCTGGTACATTGTTGGTGGGAATGTAAAATGGTACAGTCACTGCAGAAAACAGTTTCACATTTTCTCAAAAAGCTAAACACTGAATTAATAAATGACCCAGCAATTCCACTCCTACGTATATACTCAAAGGAATTGAAAGCAGGGTCTTGAATAGATATTTGCACACTAACATTCATTGCAGCATTACTCACAACAGCCAAAAGATGGAAACAACCCGAGCATCCATAAACAGATGAATGAAGACACTAAATGCGATCTATTCATACAGTGGAATATTTTCCTGCTGTAAAAAGCAATGATGTTCTGGTACATGCTACAATATGGATGAATGTTGAAAATATGCCAAGTGAAATATCAGACACAAAAGAACGAATATTGTATGATTCTACTTATATGAAATATCTAGAATAGGCAAATCCAGAAACAGAAAGTAGGTAAGAGGTTATCGGGGCTAGAAGGAAGCAAAAATGAGGAACTGTTGCTGAATGGTCACAGAATTTCTGTTTGGGATGAAGAAAAATGTTTGAAATAGATGGTGGTCATGGCTGCACAACATTGTGCATGTGATTAATACTGCTAAATTGTACATTCACAAAATGGTCAAAAAGGTAAATTTAATGTTATACATGTATTTTATCATGATTAAAAATAACATGCTAAGAGTCACCGAATTATACATTTTAAATGAGTGAATTGTATGGTATGTAAATTATATATCAATAAAGCTGTTAAAAAAAAAAGGACTACGTTTAGTCTACTAGAAGTCTACTGGAAGAAAACATGAGTGAATTTTTTATAAACTGAGACTGGGAAAAACTGCTAGCTATCACTCAAATCCAGAAATAATAAAGAGAAAAAGTGATGAATTTAACTACATAAATATAAAAAGACTTTGCATGCAAAAATACTATAAATAATCAAATAACATACGACAAAGTTGACAAAAATGCAAATTATAACAATATACTAATAGTTTTCATAAATGGAGTTCTCCTAAACTTGAGGGGTTAAAAAGACCAACAATGCAGGGACACCTGGGTGGCTCAGTTGGTTTAGCATCCGACTCTTGGTTTCAGCTCAGGGCATGATCTCAGGGTCATGGAATCGAGCGCTACATCCAGCTTCACACTCAGTGCTGAGTCTGCTTAGTTTTTCTCTCTCTCTCCCTCTGCACCCCTTCTCTCTCTTTCTCTCTCTCTAAAATAAATAAATAAACCTTTAAAAAAAGATCAACAATGCAATTTGCTAAAAAATTGGAAAATGATATGAACCAACATTTCATTAAGAATTGCAAATGACACTTAAGCATGTGAAAAGATGACTAACTTCCTGGACTGGTTATTGCACCTACTAGGTTGGCTTCCCAAGCTGATTGCTGCAGGTTGTGGGTCAGAGTTCTAGTCCAGCACGTAATCTGGTCATGGTCCATTTGCATATTCAGAAATACCTTAATTATGGTGGTGGTCACATGACTATGTATGCTTGTCAAAGTCCACCGAATCTAAACCGTATTCTGAAGTTTAATTATTACTAGTAATATTGGTAATTTATTTTGACACAATTATGAAAGTATCGAGTATCGTAAGATAAAGCATATGTTATCATGTTAATGTCATTAGACACTGAGATTTCAAGCTTAAAAGAGAGAATACATAAGAATAAAATCAAAGAAATCAAAACCCTGAAGGAGAAATTTAACTGAAAATATTAATATAAACTCATCTTTTAAAAAATAAGCATGCATTTTCTAGATTTGTCCACTGAGACCTTGAAGCAAAGACATCATGAGCAATGATCATCTTAGCTTTTAAGAGTCACCTATAAATGCTATTTCTTACTGAAAAGAATACAGATTGCTTAAAGAAACTATTGATTCTAAGCTTAGAGTAGCAAATGCACAAGATGAACACGGGACATCCTCATACACCAGGAAGAAAGCAAGCTATCAAAGATGACTGGGATCAGCCAAAGGACAAAGGAGCCAACTTGATGTGGCTCCCGCTGGCCTAAGATGGAGAAATCTAAACATAACAAAGAAAATGACTATAATAGAATGAAGTGCAGCAAATATATATATAAGTCCATGAATTTCATAATACTAAAGATCTCATTTATCATCATTGGAACATCTGAAAATTGCCATTTTGTAATCTCTAATGAAATAATGGATTTAGGCAACAATTATCAGTGAATGCTCAAACCATTAGGGGAGAGTTTATGGGGAACTTTATAACAAAAGGACCAGACTGACACCACTTGAACACAATGAGCCATCTTAGTATCACTAAAAGTGGGTCAACCAGCCTTAAGTACTCAGGCAATGAAGCAAGTATGCAACACCACCAAAGAAGGAGTCTCACCTGAGAAATGAATCTGAATCTAATCCATATTCTAGGTCTAGCCACTGAGTTTCAGGAAATATGGAGAGCGAAGGATGAGTTAAATGACACCCAAATACAGAATGTAAAATTCTACACACCAGTGATTCAGTTTCTCTAACAAATCAAAATTTTTTAAAGCATGGGGGTTGGGAAGGAGCACTGTTTATTTTTATCTTATTTCTTAAAAGAGACTTAAGAAATCTAGTGTTCAAATACTACATGTGAACCTGGTTTAGGCCCTGATTTGAATATACCAATATAAAATGACAGTTTTGAAATAGGGAAATATGAATCTGTAGAGTATTAGATACTGAGGAATGGATTGTTGAGTGTGATAAGAATGTGGTGGGTGTGTTTTGTTAAAAAGAACTTATACATTAGGTAAGATAGTTAGATACTGGGGTATTTATTGATAATATGTCATGAAGTGGGGATTTCTTTTCAAATACCAGGGAGAAAAAAAAAATGGAAGATGATAAAAAATAGGATGGGCATAGTCATTATCAAAACTGGATGATGAATCCATGGGAGTTTATTATACCGGTCTCTCTACTTTTGTGTACATTTAAAATTTTCATGATAAAGCATTTAAAAATACCTGCATCTATCATCCTGAAACAAAGGTTGAAGATCATTTTTGAAATACCACTGTCCTATAAAAGAAGCCAAAGTTCCTTGAGAAGGGCCGGACAGGGAAAATACTAGATAAGCCCAGAACATCTCGTTATGCCAGAGGATGAGGAAGCACTCAAAAAAAAAAAAATGGTTGAGGAGGAAAAAAGACCCAGGAGACAACTTGAAATAGCTCCCAATGGCCACAGCTAGAACAATTTGAGCAAAACTAATAATGGAAGTATTGGAACACAACCCAAAGAATAAAGTAAATGTTAAAAAAAAAAATGAAGTAAAGATGAGCACATACTGATAGAAACGAAAGAGTGAGGGGAGATAGGACAATTCTTCCTTACAGTACAATTCCAAATAATAAAGGTAGAAGAAATGAAGGAAACTAATGAATGTAGAAAAATTAGAGAAATAGAAAATCACCAGTAAAACACCACACAGCAATAACTTACAGGCTAGATCAACAGATGAATGCTAAAATTAATGAGTGGAAGTGTGAAGAGAAATAGGATGTTTTCATAGCCTCAGAGTGTTTTCCTTCAGATATTTGTTGACTAAAAAAGGGGAAAATATAGTAACTTTACAGTGACAGATACCTGATATACACCCTCTTAACCAGGGGATCAAGGTTAACACCACCAGCAGCATGATATGTATCAATGTTATGTGTCCCCTGACATGATGCACAGAGAAAGACACATCATTTCTGTAGTATTCTTCCCCCAAATTCATAACCTTATTCTAACCATGAGAAAACATCAGACAAATCCAAAGTGAGAGACGTTCTACAAGATAACACTCTTCAAAAGTATCAAGGTCCCGAAAGGTAAGGAAAGACTGAGTGTGTTTGTTAGGGTTGCCATAACCAATTACCACAAACTGGGGGAAGCAACAGAAATTTATTGTCTCACAGTTCTGGAGGCTAGAAGCTGGAGGTCAAGGTCAGCAGGGTGGCTTCCTTCTGAGAGCTGTGAGGGAAGGATCTGTTCCAGGCTTCTGTCCTTGGGTTGTAGATGGCCACCTTCTCCTGTCTCCATATCATCTTCCCTCTGTGCACATCTGGGTGCACACTTCCTCTTTTCCTGAGGACAACAGTCATATTGGATTAAGACCCATCCTAATGACCCCATTTTAACTTAACTACCTCTAAAAAGACCTTTTCTCCAAATAAAGTCACATTCTGAGGTGCTGGAGTTTAGGGCTTCAACAAATGAATTCAGGGTGTATGGGGAGACACAAATTCAACCCATAATAACACTGACAAACAGATGGAGGAGGCTTAAGGGGATATAACAGCTCAATGCATTATAGGATCTTAGAACGTATCCTGGAACAGAAAAGGGATATTGGTGGGAACACTGGCAAAATCTGAATAAGATCTATAATTTAGTTAGTGATGTTGTCCTAAGGTTAATTTCTTAGTTTTGATAATTGTACTATGGTTGTGTGAGATGTTAGCATTGGGGGGAGCTGGACAAGAAATGTGGGACTCCCTGTACTATCTTCGCATTTGCTCAGGAAAGCTAAATTTTTTCCAAAATAATTTTTTAAAGCCCTTTATGAGTTGATTTCTATGCAGTAGCTAAAAGATGAAAAAGGCCATCATATACAGACAGCATCAAAATGTGGAAAAATGGTATCTCACTCCCTGAAACCAAGTTACCTAGTTATCTAGTTGCGTTGAAAATGGAAATGCCCTCTAGTTGAGTACAACCTTGAGTGTGCCTTTTAATCAAAGCAGGCGGTTCAAATGACGATATACTAGAAAAATCTCATATATCCCACGCCAAGTCTTACGTTGCCCTTTCCAACTAATAAAAACCGATCCATATTGCTCACATGTTTGCTTCTCAGGTAGAGAGTTCAGATTGTGGTTAACAAAAGTGACCACTTCCTACATTGGAGTGATGTCTTTATAGAGAGAATAAAGATAGTATCTCATTCACTTTTGGAATATACACAGGAGGCACTCAAGATGTATGTATTTATTTTCTTGACATGTAATCCTTATAAAGGAAGTCTGACTCTTTAAGTACTTATTGAAAACCTCATCATATTAGCATTATTTTGTGTCTCTTCTCTCTCCCCTTTGCCTTTCCTGTGTTCTTTTTTCCAACTCTTATCTAGTTTAATTCCTCTGCAAGCCAAAATATCTTATTTCTCTATACTTTGTTCTTAGATGTTTTCTTATATTCCTCTTTACCTTAGCCACTGTGAGCAGTTTGAAATTCCCAGAACCTAGTTGCCAAGACCAGCAGAGTCACCCATGTAGGCATTCAGGTTACACACTATACAAGACCACCACATCTAAAGGGGAGTTTCAGATCCCCCAGCCGAGTTCTGCAGCGGTGGGGGAGAGTTCCCTCCTCCGTAAGCCCTCATCTGCACGCATGGAGATTACCTACCACACACTCCACTCTTGACTATGTTCTGAGCATCAACTGGTAATAGCTATTTTCACAATAATGCCATATAACAGACAACTATGAATTGGAATGCCTTAAAGACAACAAGTATTGAGCTCTTGCTCATGCATCTTTAGGTTTTACTGAAATATGGCTGATCTAGGCTCGGCTTGTCTGAACTGGGCCGAGGTGGTCTCCCAGCTTAGATGAGTTCAAGTTTGCTCCACATCTTTCTTCCTCCTTGGACCAATGACGACCCAAACTTGTTCTTCTTATGGTCAAAGACATGAAATTTTTGGAATTTTTTAAAAAAGGGCAAGTCCAACTGTGCAAGTGCATTTCAAAGTTCTGCTCATATAATGTCCACTAGCAAACCATTGGTCAAAGCAAGTCACCAGACCAAGTCCAAAGTCAAAGTACAGGAAAGTATACTCCACTCACCATGAGATCATCAAGAATGTAAATGTATAATAGGACTTCAGGGGAGTAATAGAGGCCAATATCACAGTCTAACAAACCCCTCATGTTGCTTCTCTTGCTCACCTTCTTCTCTCAGAAGCCTGAGCCATTCTTGCGTTGTTTCCTTGCCTAGATAGATATTGGAAGGACGAATGGTAGCACGACATGCATTCTGCCTGTCTGGGCTCTGGAAATTTCTCTCAGGGGGATTTATTCAGGTTTTACAATAATATACTACCTTATTTATTTATTTAAGAGAGAGAGTGCGCAAAAGCAGGAAGTGGGGTGGGCAGAGGGAGAGGCAGAGAGAGAATCTCAAGCAGGCCCCATGATCATTGCAGAGCCTGACACAGGGCTCAATCCCACGACCCTGATATTGTGACCTGAGCCAAATCAAGAGTCGGACACTAAACCAACTAAGCCACCCAGGCGTCCCACACACTACTACTTAAAATTTAATTTTTTTTACTTAAAAAATTTTAAAGGTGTGCTTGATTAATTAAGTTCATATCAAGGCATTGTATGGATGAGAAAGTGATAGCCTCACTGGGTGGATATGCCCAATGGTCATCAGTTTTCATTCCAAGGTCCTTGAAGACATGATAAAAGCTGTTCATTTTTGGGTTCCTCAAGGCACATAGTACAGTGCCTGCTCCCGCAGATGTTTTATAAATATAAAAGCGAGCTTTTATTTGGAAAACCAGATTTATTTTTTATAATAAAGAGACCTAAATTTTAAAGGTATTTATTTGATTGATTGCTGTCATACTTCCCATTTGCAAATGATATACATTTTTTTTTTATCCTTAAGAAAGTAGCAAAGAAGTCTATGATCCTGCAAGTCTGTTAACATGTTACCCTTGAAGGCTGGTTGTGGGGGAAACTTGGAAACCTTCAGTTCTTGAGTAAGTGGAGCCAAGTCCTGATAAAAGAGAACTGATGGACACTTCAGCCCCTTGTTTCCACAGCGTCTGAGAGTAGCTTATTCGTGGTGTGAAAGCAGCCACTTTTCCCTTCTTGGGAAAGTCTGAACCAGAAAATTATTTATTAACATAATTATTTCCCAGATATTATATGTATGGGTGCTTAAAGAGACATATTTTTAAAATCTTACATAATATTTTTAATCATCTAATTCTCTATTTTAAAAAATCCTATTAAAAAAAACATTAGTGAGAATAATGATGATTGGGGCACTTGGATGGTTCAGTCGGTTAAGCGTCTGCCTTCAGTTTAGGTCATGATGTCAGGATCCTGGGATCAAGCCCCCCGCTGGGGTGACTGCTCAGTGGCGAGTCTGCTTCTCCCTCTCATTCTCCCTTTGTGCTCTCCCTCTCCCTCCCTCTCTCTCTCTCAAATAAATAAATAAAACCTTAAAAAAAAAAGAATGTCATGTGATTGCCAGGGACTGGGGGTGAGGGTGATAGAGAGCTATTGTTTAATGGGTACAGAGTTTCAGTTTTGCAAGATGAAAAGTTATGGAGACAGATGGTGGTGCTGGTTGCACAACAGTATGAATGTACTTAATACCCCTGAACTGTTCGCTTAAAGTAGTGAAGATGGTAAATTTTATGTTATGTATATTTTTACCACAGTGTTTAAATATTGGGAAAGAAAGAAAACACTGAAAATATTAAGAAAATGAGTAATCCACTGTGCTTTCAAAATTTTTCCCACCCTTAAGCAAATAACCAGACAATAGAAAAGCCATAAACTGTCCTGATATTTAACACTGATCAGAATATGAAGTCAAGTAAAAGTACTTGTAATTCTCCACCAGTGCAGATATTAACAAGCTCCATTTGTTTTACTGTCAAGAAAATAGGAAATAAATTTTGTAGGCATCCATAGATTTCAGAAACAAATCTTTGATTTCAACAATGCTGATGGAAACTTAGGCCAGGTGAGCTCACTTTCTAGTGATGGCTAGTCCTCGTACAAAGTTTTTGTACATTGTACTTATATAACCATTCCAGGCTGGACAACTTCCCGGAGGCCACTTTTACTGAATTTCTCATAACCGTTGTCTTTCCTATTTCATGGTTTGACTATCCCTTTTTTGCTCACTACCAATTTTAAATATTCTGCCTGAAAGACTGAAAATACCGTGAAAAAAATAGGTAATAAGCTTACTGCAGAAGTACCAGATTTTATGTACATTTCTAAGGGAAAAACAATCTTGGAGACTCATTTCATGCCTCTCCTAGGAAGTCCTTGATCTTCAAGAGACTTCATTAATGGTAAAAATTAATTATCTACACTTTCTGCCACTAAGTGATAACAGTAACAGCAGTCCTACCTTTGTACAGTGTAAGTGTTACTTACTAGAAAGTTATTTGTTGACTGTTGTTTAAACACATTACTTAGTATATGTGAAAATATATCTTTCTGTTGAATTTAATCCATACAAATGATAAACAGTTTAATAATGTCTTGAATTAAAGGAGGGATATAAGTTTGAAGCAGTTGGAGTACTCAATATTAAATCTGATTTTTAGCAAAAATTAATGTGGTCAAGCCCACGTATTCATTTATAGTCATCTTAATCTGCTTACACTTCTAGGATGCAGGTCTAGGTGGCATTGTTCTTGAATTCCCCAAGTGCAAAGAGAAAAATCCTATGTCTGGTGCTTGACCCAAGTATATTAACAAAGTCATACTGAGAATCATTAACTTCAACTTCAAGCCAAAACATGTATATTTTTGTCCATAATGGCCAATTCCCAGAAGAGATTCAGAATTAGATGAGAGATGATCTCTGCACTTCTGAGAGAATCCCTCTGAATGTGTACAGAGAACTTTGAACCATGTCTTTTATTGTAATATCACCCCACAATATGTACATTGAATAAGGCAGCTGCATTAAAAAAGCCTGAGACGCAATGTGATTCTGCAAGCCAAACTTTGCCTTCCTTGTATCTGTACATCTTATTGTATTACTTTCTATGTTGTTCAAATGTGCATCTGTTATCTAGCTAATATTCATTTTTTATATTTACTTAATTAATAGTGATACGGGGAGTTACCACTCTCATTTAGTGGCCCCCTGACTTCCTTCTATAAAGCTGCAAAGAAATGAAAAGTATTATCATGGGATATTGACATCTGTTTCTAATAAAGCCTAAAACAAACACCAATTACTATGCGCACAAGAGTAGACGCTATTCTGTCATCCTGGCACTCCTAAAGCCATTTATAAAGAAAGAATGTGGAAGGTGGAGCACTGTGATTCTCATTGTTCCAAAAAAAAAAAATTACTTGGTTTTCTTTATATTCATACTAATGATCTGACATCTCTGAGAAATTGTTCTTCCTTAGACAGAAATGTGCATAATTGAATTGTGAGAAAACAATGCTAAGAGAAAGAAAAGAGAAAAATCCAAGTAACTGCCATAATCAAAGTCCCCAAAGTTAGGAATAGGAAAAAATGAAATTATATAAACTCATATGATTTTTTTTAAACATATGAAGCGTCTTTGCCTCCTATGCAATTAAAATCAATCAAATTTAAATTAAGGGACAGTGGACCGCAGGATTAGCGGGGTATGTGAAAGTCCATTTCTGTGAGCCTTACGGTTTCTCACTAAACAAAGTCCACAGAGTCAGTTGTGCTATCCACCATTGGTGTGTCATCTAGCAGAGCCCTGGGGACAGCAGGACACTTCGGTTCTCCCTTCCTCAGGGTTTTCAGTCAGAGGAAAAGGGATTCCCCTTCTGCCTCCAAAAGGTGAGAAATAAGTAAATGAGTTACTCTGAGTGCTCCAAGATCATTAAGAATCCTCAAGCTCCACACCTCTGCTTTTTTGGAGCAAGGTAGCAAGAGAAATGTCTCTGAGGAAGCAATTAACTTCAGTAATCCTGCCAATGCTGTCATCATCAATATTCACTCCTCTCGGCTATTTGGAAGAAACTTCTCCCTCAGAGCTTTTTAACAGCAGAAAAATTATTTCATGCTATCCAAACATGAGATTGCCTCATATGTGATGTATATTAATATATGTGGCCTCCTGTCCATGAAAAGGAAGCAGGATCTCAGAGCCTGAGTGACTATCATACATTTTTCAAGAACATCAATCTACCCAATTGAATCTTCTAAACCAACCTGCACGTCATAGCAGCTATCAGTTAGTTATTGAGTGCTTACTATGTGCCAAGCACTGTGCCAAGTGCTTTACAAGAACTATCTCAGCAAATTGCACGAGAGTCCCAAAAGTTGGGGATTATTATTTTGAATTTATGGATGAGGAAACTGAGTCTCAGAAATGTTGAGTAACTTGCCCTGTTGCCATTGAACCAGTAAATACCAGACTTAAACCCAGTTCTGCATGACCCAGTGATGATATATTTCCACCATTTTATGTTTCAGAGGACTATAGTAACATAAAGAGGTATTCATTAAAATACTACCATGTGTTTACTATGCATCCTTGGGCTAAATAACTTACCTGTGCCTCCATTTTTTAGTCTTTAAAGTAAGGATCATGAAGATCCTTACTTCATAGGATTGTTGTGAAGACTGAATTAGTTAATACATGTAAAGTGCTTAGAATAGTATATAGAACATAAGTGCATTGGTATGAGTTCCAGGAACTGGGAATACATCTGTGAACAAAACAGATAAAAGTCCTTGCCCTCATAAAGCTTCATTCTAGAGGAAGAGAAAGAGCAATTAGACAAATACCATATATGACAAGATGTAACGTCATAGTATTCAGGATGTAATAAGAACCATGAAGAGAAAAACTAAGCAAAGACAGAAGATAGAGAATGCTAGGTTGGGACACTATTTTATTTTATTTTATTTTATTTTATTTTATTTTATTTTTATTTTTATTTATTTTTTAAGTAATCTCTACGCCCAATGTAGGGCTTGAACTCACAACCCCAAAATTAAGTGTCACATGCTCTACCAATTGAGTCATGTGCCCCTGGGACACTATTTTAAATAGGGCTGTTATGGAAGCCCTCACCGAGGTAACATTTGAGCAAAGACTTGAAAAGGATGCAGTAGTGAGCCATGCAGATATTTAATGGAAAGTCATTCCAAGCAGAGGAAAAGGCAAGTGCCAAGGTCCAGTTTGCTTGGACTTTTCATGGAAAAACAAGGAGGTCTAAGGAACTAGACTAGAGTGACCAAGCAGGGGTAGTGGACGATGAAGTCTGGTGGGTGGACAGAGGAGCAGATTCTGTAGAGACCTCTAGGTCATTGTATGACCTTTGGTTTTACTCTAGAGCTACTAGGTGATTCTGAGCAAAGGGTAACATAATTTAACTCATGTTTTAAAAAGGATCATTCTGGAGGCTGTGTTAAGAATGGACTGTGAGGAGGTAAGGGTAGAAAAGCAGAGCATAGGATGCTGTAAGAGTTTGGACAGCAGTAATTCAGGAGAGACATGATACTGACAATAATCAAGGAAAGAGTAGCCATGGAGATGGTGAAAAGTAGTCAGATTCTGGATGTACTTTGAAGGTAGAAGCAATAAGATGTCTTGAAAGATTTGATGTAGAATGTGAGAGAGAAGAAGAAGAGAGAGATATCATTAACCCAAATAGACAAAACGGAGGGAGAAGCTATGTTTAGAAGTCTTTCATGCATCATTTTGAATCCTTTCAGCTTCACCTCCTATTCTAAGTGTTGGGCAGGGACCAATTCCGAGCAGGTATCAACCAGCTTCTCTTGAGAGCAATATAACGGCACCTTGCCTTTCTCACTCCCTGCCTATGGCATGGGATGCCTGCAGAAACAAGCCCTCCACACCCACGTGCAACTAGAAGCATGCAGTGTAATCATGACCAATGACAGGTAGACAGGAAGTGATGGATAAATGCTTTCCTTTTCTCCTTCATTCCAGTGAAGAATTCTGAAAGACATTCTATAAGACTTCTCAGAAGGTACCATAAGATCAGTCAAAGTGGCCCATGGCATAGGTCACCTCAGTAATATACTCTTGTATTGGTTTTTCTCCTCTATTTTATTTCCCCTGTGCTCTCATTCTGTTCCTTGAACTCATATTCTCAATAAACTACAAGTACATAAGCCTTCATCTTGGGCTCTGCTTTCAGGGGAACCCTGGGCACTAAAATTGGCTCTAGAAAGGAAACCTTCAATATGGGATTTTGGAGGCTGATCCTACAACACTGATCACAAGACAATAAGGACCCCCGCTGGTGGTAAGTGGTTGGTGGTAAATCGCAAGTGGTGATAACCCCTGGCATAGAGTAACGTCACAATTACCAAGACTCTCAACTCTAGGAGATCAGAATGAGGGGCAGACAGAAAATGAAGCATTGGATTATGTGGTACATATGTTACATCAGAATTATGACAACAATAAGGATTATAAGATGGTCTGATGTCTGTCAACTGCTTTGGAGATCTTACAAACGAAAATGACAGGCTGTGTTCAGTCAATCATGGCTACTGTGAAAGCCACAAGTCCTCTAGGGCCGTGTAGCCACAGAGCCGACTATGCTAAAAATCAGCTCCAACATATAATAATCAGGGTACCAGAGCTACAAAGAAGTCTGAATGCACAGCCTTGAAACCACCCATGTCAAAGCCAGGACCCAAATAGGAAAATAACGGGACCTTGAGATCCAGAATGCGGACATTTGTGTGGACAAGCCTTCTACTCCTGAGCCTTCAGGTTTATTGTTATCCTCTGTGCCAACAGTCTCTCTTTCCTCCTGATAAAGCATCCTCTCCTTGTCCAGAAATTCTGCAAAGAATATATCTGAGGCAAGTGCCTCCTTATATAATCTTATTTCCCTCAATATCCACCCCTATTACCCTCAGTACCTCAAGCCTGTAACCACGGTAGGATCTCAGCACAACTTATGTAAGGGACTGCAATCCCTGCTCTATGGGTAACTAGACCAGGATTCCTCAATCTCAGCACTTGTGACATTTGGGCTGGGTAATTCTTTGTTGTGGAGGGCTGTCCTGTGTATTATAGGTTGTTTGTAGCAACCCTGGCATCTACCCGCTGGATTCTGGTAGAATCCCTCTAATAATGACAGCCAAAAACATCTCCAGACATTACTAAGTGTGCCCTAGGCATCAAAATCACCCCTGGTATAGAACTACTGGACTAGACTAACTCATAAGGAATTGCAAGACTGCTACAACATACCAATATGAACCAGGGGAATATCTGCGAGAGGGAATATCAAGAATGTTAAACCAGAGGGATCAGGTTATAAGGCTGTACAAGGAAGAATTTATATCATGGGACCATTCACCTGTGATTCTGGATTTAATGTTTTGGCAACAACACCTGGAGTCAGTTCTAATACACAACCTTGATGTCTCCTTAAAGCTTGGATGTGGTGATGGCCTGTGCTAAATGAGATGTTAGAAAAATTTTGAATGAGTGTTGAGAAAAAAATCAGAAGACAGAGAAACAGCAATGTTAGAATGAATTTATCAAGGTTCCTGGGTGGCTCATCTACCTTCGGCTCAGGTCATGATCCCAGTGTCCTGGGATCAAGCCCCGCATCGCTCTCCCTGCCCAGCAATGAGTCTGTTTCCCCCTCTCCCTCTGCTCCTCCACTTGCTTGTGCTCTCTTAAATAAATAAATAAATAAAATCTTAAAAAAAAAAGAATGATTTTATCACATGAGACTAAAGAACCACCACAAGAATATGTTTCTCAGAAGTAAGGATGTTGGGGGGCGCCTGAGTGGCTCAGTCGTTAAGTGTCTGCCTTCGGCTCAGGGCGTGATCCTGGAGTTCTGGGATCGAGCCCCACGTCAGGCTTTTCTGCTGGGAGCCTGCTTCTTTCTCTCCCACTCCCCCTGCTTGTGTTCCCTCTCTCGCTGGCTGTCTCTCTCTCTGTTAAAAAAATAAATAAAATCTTCAAAAAAAAAAAAAGAAGTAAGGATGTTGGAATGAACTTGTTGCAAAACTAAGTACCCATCACTTGGATACGCTCCCACAAGGGCTGTTATGCAAGTTACTTAATGCCCAGGTCATTTGTTTGACAAGATCTAACGGTGCTAGAGGGATCTATGATAGATTAAAAAAAAAAAAAACTTTGAAATTTCTGGAAAGCCCCCAGTAAGAGAGTTGCAGTACAGGTCCCTCATGTTCTGCAAGGCCACACCTTCTGAGGCACAGAACTAGGGACTGGGAAAAACGAGAGCTATTTATCATAAGCTGCGTAGTATCAGGTCCATCAAGTCATAAGCACGCAGATACAGCAGGAATGTACGAAGTATGGAAATGGTGTATAGAATTGAGCCTGAGCAGATCCAGGAGACTCAAGTAAACTATATGACTAGGTGAATCTGACTCCTGGCACTTACTTTTACAGCACTTACATCTGTTCATCAACTCACTCCTATGGCCTTTTGGAAGGTCCCTATGTCTACCTGACACAGAATAAAACATTTAAAGCTGGTCCACAGATGAGTTGGCATATTAGGTTGGTAGGCAGGCAAAACTGGACCGCTGTTGCACCCACAGCTCCATGCAGGAATGGATCTAAAGAACAAAAGTGAAGGGGGATCTTCCCAGCTGGCAGAGCTTGGAGGAGTATTCTTCTTGGTTTGCTTTTTAAAGAGAGAGAAGTGGCCTGAAATAAAAATCTTTATGGATGTCTAGGTTTTTCTGTCTTGCCTGCAGTGACTCTGCCAAAATCCATGATCAGCAGAATTACAACATTCATGATCAACATCATCTCAACCCAGGAATCCATTTCAGAGCAAAAACCAGACCAACCGCAACGTGACAATATACACATCACCATGGAATCCACTGATAATGAAATATTCCTCATCACTCAGAAGCAGTCAGGCTCATAAAAATAGTGGAATGGCTTGCTACAAACCCAGTTAAGGCGCCTGCTTGGGATTGAGGTGTTGTCCTACAAGATATGGTAAATTCTCAAAACCAACCAATAAAGAGTATCCCTGAACAGTTAAGAACATGGCTCCAAAACCCAGGAATTGGAGAAGGATTAGCCCATCTTATCAATGACTCACTTATGGATTTATGTTTCCTGACTCTCAAATTTAGGTTTTGCTGGATAATAATAATTAGTTCTACAGGGGTTGGGTGGAGAGAATTTCCACCAGAATACACAGCATGGAATTCAGTGAACTTGAAACTCTCACTATTACTTGGTCACTTTGGGCTCCATTCTTGCCTTCAGTGGGCAGTTTTGAGACTTATCTCATGAAACTTCTCAGAAGGTCTTAAGAGATCAGGAAAACATTCAAATGTGGTGATGACCAACTCAATAAAACATCATTATATTGCCTCTCCTTCTTCCTTGTTTTACTTTTCCTCCCCCTTCTCTTGCTCCCTGGGGTCAAAGTCCCAAATAAACTACTGTACATAAACCTTTGTTTCAGCCTTTACTTTGGGGAAATCCAAGAGGGGAGAGAAGAATTTAATTTTGGACCCATAAGGGTGAGGTGCCTGACAAGACATGCAAGTGGAAATATTGGGAAGGCAGTCTATACACAAATGTGGAGTTTAAGGAAGAAGTCCAGACCTCTGAAATGCAATTCACTTCCCAGCTTTGAAGAGGGTCACAAACATACAGTTGTTTAAAAAAAAAAAAAGCATAATAGGACAAATTAGCACATGCAATTGTCACATAAATAGTGTCCACGGTAAGAGTCTAGTATTGAACATGAAGGGCCAAATGGGTCTTTTTAAAGATAAGACTAGATACAGATCCTGCTCTTAAAAGGAAAATCATTTAATGAAATTGAAACACATTCCAAGTAGCATTAACTAGAGCATATTAATCTCCATAGCAAATAGGTCCTTATTAATTCTGATCTTTTCCAACAAATTATATATTCAGATAAACACTGAAAGATACTTTACACAGCTTATTTTTCTCTTTCTCAGTGACCCCATCCCTGACAGAATGAGTCACTTCTTTTGCAGTCCCATGGTAGTCTCTTCTGTCTACCTTTGTTGTGGATTTACCTCACGAAACTATAATTTATCCGTATATTTCATTCTGCTTCCCCAATGAGAGTGTGCTGTCTTCTGAATGAGATCCCTGCCTTTGTATCTCTAGCACCTGACACCATGTCTGGCATAGAGCTGGCACCGTTTGTCGAGTAAATGAATGCATACACGAATGAATCCCTGCAGAACGCCTGCAAAGGACAGTGCTGAGCAGAAGCAAAGAAGTCACACCTCTGAATTCCCAGCACACCTATGCGATCTGTACATCTCCTTGGTCACTTATTTTGTGTCTAATTTTATATGCATTTGTACCTACCAACCTGTGAACTTGTCAGCGGAAGATTTATGTCTGAATCACCTCTGCATTTGGGTCAAAGTGACCAGCATAAAACCAGAGTTAGGAATATGGAATGTGAATTATCTGTCTTGCAACCAGCAACCTTGGCTTCATCTGTGCTGTTCAAACTTAAATGTGCGTAGGTGTCATTTCGTTAAGACGCGGATGTGAATTCAATAGATCTGAAGTGAACCAGAGTCTGCAGTATCTAAAAAGCCCCCAGCTGATGCCCAAGCAGCTGGTCTGAGAACCACACTTTGACCGTCAAGGCCACTACATCAGCGGCTCTCGACCGTAGCTGCGTTTACGATATTCTCGGAAGATATTGAGTACTTAAGTTTGAGTCCCACCCCTCAGAAATTCTGATTTAAGTCATTTAAACTCAAGGACCTAGGATTAATAGACCTTTACATATACGAAAAAAGAAAATACTTAATCGAATAGCTTCTTAAATGAAATTGCAGAAAATATCTCCATAAATAACTTCTAAGTAATAGCACGCAACACCAAACTCCCGGGTGCCGAGTCACGTCTCCGAGCGCCAGAAGCCCCGCCCCTGCCTATCCTTGACACGCCCCTCCAGCCAGACTTGCCCGCTTCGCCACGCCTATCACCGCCTCTCCTTCCTTTCCACGGGGTTGACTTCCGGCGTGGAGTTTGTCACGTGCCCGGAAATGGGAAGTGGCGGCGGAACGGCTCAGTTGACGGGCTCATTCTAGTAGCGGTGGTCGTCCCGGCCCTGTCCGGTCTCTGTCTTGGAGGACCCGCCTCGGCACAGCCGGGCTCGGTCCGGCCTTGCGGTAAGCCTCGGGCCGTGGCTGCCCAGTAGTTCCCCGCGGCGGTGGACAGATTAGCAGACAGGCGGGCGCCAAGCTCTGCGGCGGCGCTTTAGTCCCGCTGCTGGCTCCGCGTCCGGGGTCGGGTACCTGTCTCTTCGCCGTCTGGCCTCCCTTTCCCCGCCTATCTGGGTAAGGCGCAAAGTCCGCTAGGAGCGTCCACCAACTCGTTGTCTTGGGGGCTGGGAGAGCGGTCCTCACACATCCCTTCCCGGTTTCACCCGTAAGAACCAGATTTCATTTGTGCAGAACGGCCCTGATCATTTGCTCTTTGGCGTAGACCGGGAGAGGAGGGCGTGACAGTGCCTTCTTCTTTGTCTAAATCCACATTTTCTTCTAGATCTCTGAAGCTCATTCCCCTGTCTCTGCACAGTTTTCTCCTCTGGATGACAATGCTCCACTTGCTGAGTTGCCTTGATAGCATACAGGGCCCAACCCACGCGGACACTCACATTGACAAGCTCTTTGTCACGCAGTGTAATGGTCCAACTGAGTTTAAGGTAACAAGAACCAGTACAGAACACAGTGGCTGACTACTACTGGAACGTGGTCAGACATGGATTCTCAAACCTGGAAAACAGTTTTAGAGGATCTCTAGTGATTTATTCACTGACTTGCACAAAAGTACCCTAAAGACTCGACCCTTAGAATGTAAATGCCATTGAGGCATGATGTTCTTGTCTTCCTGAACATGTCTGTCATATTCACCGCTAACGTAGAACAGTGCAGGGCACTTGGTAGGCATCAGTATTTGCTGAATGAATAAGGGTCGCATAGGCTTTACATTATGCCTAACTCCTTTATGAGGTATAACCAGTCCTCTCTTGCTTTACACTTCCCATACACTCATTGTTGCTTTTGACCAAAGAGTGACTGTGTGGGAAAGGTTGGCCACTCATTCATTTGACCAGTTTTTACTATTCAGTTCAGGTTATCTCAAGAGGTATTTGCTGAGTACCTGCTAAGAAAGAACACAGAGCTATACTGGAGTGAGCACCTTTTCCCCTCTTTCTCTCTCTTTCAAGAGAGTTCTTGAGATCTACAAACTTATGATTTCATGAACCAGTTGGACAGCAAGTGCTTGATTATTTAGTAAATACAAAAAGTGCTCTAGCAGTTGAGAGGAGAGATCATTTTGGATTAAGATCATTATTGAATCACTTCACATAAACCATGAAGTGTAATTAGGGTTTGGATAGATGATATTCCCTGCATAGAAAAGCACTAAGCAAAGATGCAAAGACTGCACTGAGAAGAGGGCTTGGACTGGAAGATCTGTATTTGGAAACCTTAGGAAAATGTTGAGCAGGGGCATGTTGTGATGAAAGCTATGTTTTAATATTATTTGTTTATACAGGGTTTGGGGATTGTGGAAATTTGCAAAGAGATAACCAGATACTGAAGTGTTAAATGAGTATAGTTGGTGTGAACCTGGATTAGTGTGTTAGCAGTGGGGACAGAAAGGGAGGGTAAATTATATGTAGATGAGGGGAAATCAGCAGAATGTGGCAGCAGATTTCATGTTGACAATGGAGGAGGAGAATCAAATATGACAGGTTTTGAACCCGGACATTTGGTTACAGATGTGAGAATTGGAAAGGGAGAATCAGGGAAACTATAGTTGTCATGTCATTTGGTGCTGTCATTTTGCTTAATTTTGAAATGCCTGCTGTGTCTTTGCCAAGTTCTAGGAATACAAAGATGAATAAGATACGGTCCTTTCTACAAAGAACTGCTTTTAATGGGAGAGAGAATACAGCTAACTGGAAAATAGGGTGGGTAAGTGCTGTGTTAGCAGAGTAGAGGGGAAATGTTTGAGAAGTTTAAAAGAATGATTCTTTTTGTGTGTGTGACTACTTCACAGAAGAGGTGACATTTTAGCAGGATCTTGAAGAATGAGCTGAAATTTCCTAGGGGGGGAAGAATTCCAGGAAAAGGAAATTGCATGAACAAAGCCCAGAGATAGAGAAGTAAAGTGGCCATGATCCAGTGTAGCTTGGACATAGGGTGGAGTAGAGCTTTTAATACAGTGTCTAGGCCCTAGAACATATTAAGTGGTTAGTAACATGGACACAAAATTTTGCAATAGGTGGAATGGACGTTAGGATGGGTGAAGATGTAAAGAGATGGAGAAGAAAGCAATTGAGGAAAAACGTATTCCATGGCTTCTAAATCTTCTGCAGCATAGATGGTGACATCATTTGCTGACACTGGAGTTGGGGATTAAAGAAGATAAATAAGGATTTGCAATACATTGATGGGGAATAGGAAGAGGAGTCATCAAAGGAAATATTAAAGGGTTGCTGAGCAACAGTGAAAGTCTAGCTTTGAACAGATTTAGATAATTTGTAATGAATGCAATGAACATAGATATATGGCCTTCTTAAATGGTATATGGTAGCCCATAAGAAGTGAAGAAATGTACAGTTCATGGAGATTGATAAAACATGGTGAACTAGTCTACAAACAGAGTAAGATAGTTGAAGGAGATAGTGTGGGTGAACACTGCCTGCAGGCTAGGTTGGAAAAGAAATTAAGCTTGGAGAGACCAGATAGACGATGAGAACAGGAAGGAGGTGGGGGGGAGGTCAGAAGACTAGAGGCTAAGATAAAGTGAAAGGGGATGGAAGTGGGAAGATGTGATTTTTTTTGTGAGAAAAGCAATTTTTTGACTTGGAGCAGACATCGAAGTTTCACAGATTGAGTGAAATATAGGAGATGCCTCGTTTCCAAAAGTGTCATTGTATTATAAAAATTTATTCTATGTCATTTATTTAAAATTTATAATTTCTTCATTTTCCCATAAAAAGGGTGTTAGAAGTTAATTTCCTAACCAAGTTCACATGTCTGAAATACCACACATTTGCGTTGGAAAATATATATATTTAAAAATAAAGTTGGAAAGAAATTTTTAAAAATATTTAAGTTGATATTTGAAAAAAGACATTGAATTTAGTGAGAAGAAGGAGATAAATGGAAACCTCTCTTTATAATAGCTTTATTGAGATATAATTCATATACCATAAAATTCACCCTCTCAAATGTATAATTTAGTAGTCTTTAATATATTCAAAAGGTTATACAACCATCACTACTATCTAATTCAAGGGCTTTTTCATGACCCCAAAAGAAACCCCATACCCATTAACAGTCCTTCTTGCCCCTTGCCCCTGCAACCACAAATCATTTTGTCTGTATGTATTTGTCTACTCTGGACATTTCATGTAAACAGAATCATAAAATATGTGGTCTTTTAACTGGTTTCTTTCACTAAGCATAACGTTTTCAAGTTTCATCAATGTTGTAGCATATATCAGTACTTCGTTCCTTTATTATGGCCAAATAATATTCCACTGTGTAGATATACTTCATTTTGTTGTATCAGTTTATTAATTGGTGGAATCTGAATTTGTTTCTATTTTTTGGCTATAGTCAATAATTCTGCTATGAACATTCATGTACAAGTTTTTGTGTGGACATGTATTTTCAGTTCTCTTGTGTCTGTACTTAGGAATGAAATTGGTGGGTCACATTTAACTTTCTGAGGAACAAACTGTTTTTCCAAAGTGGCTCCACCATTTTACAATCACCAACAATGCATGAAAGAGTTCTTTTTCTCCACATCTTTACCGATGCTTGTCTTTTTAATTTTAGCCATTCTAGCGGGTGTAAAGTGGTAGTTAGCGCATTTGGTTTTGGTTTGCATTTCCCCAGTGGTTAATGATGTTGAACATCTTTTCATGTGCTTATTGGCCATTTATATGTTTTCTTTGGAGAAATGTCTGTTCAAATCCTTTGCTCAGTTTTTAATTAGGTTATTTGTTTTTTTTTTTATTGTTGAGTTGTAAGAGCTCCTTATATAGGAAATTTATATTTAAAGATTGAGCATAGGTTTTTATTTTTTTTCTTAGAATTTTTTTTGTATCATAATATTTGGTAAGCACTTCCAAAGATTTTAGAGTTTGACAATGCTGGTTCTCTAATTTCTTTTCCAATCATACGACTTTTTATTTTTATGAGGTTGGTATGTTGATGTATGAAATCATTCTTCCTATGCTTATTCGCCATACATAATTTTTTAAATCATAAATGGAACAATATGAGATAGAGTGATTTTGAGAATGAGCTTAATATCTATACTCTCAATTTTTTTCAGCTGATTAAAAATGACAGCAATCAAGCATGCGTTACAAAGAGACATTTTTACACCAAATGATGAACGCCTGCTGAGTATTGTCAATGTCTGCAAAGCTGGAAAAAAGAAAAAGAACTGTTTTTTGTGTGCCACAGGTGGGTATTTAGTAAGCAAAAGTGCTTGTTTGGCATTCTTTTATTGTTTTATTCCCCAGAGGACTTTCCCCCTTGTTTTTAATATTCTCATTGTCTCGGGATGCCTGGATGGCTCAGTTGGTTAAGCGTCTGCCCTCAGCTCAGGTCGTGATCCCAGAGTTCTGAGATCAAGTCCTGAATTGGGGTCCTTGCTCAGCAAGGAGCCTGCTTCTCCTTCTGCCTGTTGTTTCCCCTGCTTGTGTTCTCTCTCTCTCTCTCTCTCTGATAAGATAAATAAATAAAATCTTAAAAAATATATATATATTCATATATTCATATTCTCATTGTTTCTATAATTGGAAAAACTGTTGGGCCAACACATTTATTTTTAAAATTGTCTTTAATTAAATATTGAGTAGATACAACAGAATCTATACTGTATATATATATAAGGTGCAAAGACTAACCATACAGGGAACACTCATGTACTTAACCACCCAGTGTAAGAAGATATTACCATTACCTTTGAAGTCTCCTGTGTGCCCTTCCCTAATCCCATTCTCTTCCCTCACTCATTAAGAGGTAACTAGTATCCTGAATTTTGGTTCAGTCTTTCCTTGCTTTTCTTTATCATTTTACTGTGTGTTTGTAATCTCAAATAACATATTGTTTAGATTTGCATGTCTTTGAAATTTACATGAATTGAATCATAGTGCATATATCCTTTTTTGACTTCTTCCATTCAACATTCATGTTCATGTTCGAGAGTTTTATTTCTCTTTTTTCGTATAGCCATAATTCTTTCATTTTCACTCCTATGGAGTGTTCTAATCTATGAGGGTACCAGTTTACTTACGCATCATACTAGTTAGATGAACATTAGGTTCGTTTTCAGACGAACTTTAGGTTACTGTTCAGACAGCACTTCTGTGAACATGTTTGTCCTTGTGTCCTCGTACAAAAATTTTTTAGGGTAGATACTAAATGTAAAATTGCTGGGTCATAGGCATATAAATGTTTAACACTACTATAATACCAAATTATTTTCAAAAGTAGTTACACTGGTTTTCATTCCCACAAGCAGTGTGTGTTTGGAGTTCTTTCTGTACATCCTAGTCAAAACTTGGTTTTGACACTTGGTTTTGACAGACTTAATTGATTCCAACCTGGTGGAAATAGCATGTAAAAAAGTATCTCATTGTGGTTTTAAATTTCATTTCCTGTTAATGATGAAATTGAGCATCTTTTCATGAATTTATTGACCATTTAGTTTCCTTGTTTTAGAAATTTGCCTTAAAGCCTTTTGCTCATTTCTCTGTCGCGTTGGTTGTCCTTTTACTGATTTGTACAAGTTCTACTTACTAATCCTGTGTTGGTTATATGCATCCCAGTTTGTGGCTTGTGTACTTTTTGATACTTTTTAATGAAATTTCTAATTCTAATGAAATCACATTAATCAATCTGATCCTTATGGCTTCCACTTTTTTATCTTATTTAAGATATGCTTCCCTAGAGGGGCGCCTCTCAGTCGGTTAAGCACTCGACTCTTGATCTCAGCTCAGGTCCTGATCTCAGGGTTGTGAGTTCAAGCCCCATGTTGGGCTCCATGCTGGGTGTGGCATCTACTTAAAAAAAAAAAGAAAAAAAAGATATACTTCCCTGGAGTAGCAAAAGTATTCTTCTGTACTGTGTTCTAAAAGTTTTATAATTTTGCCATTCACATTTTAGTTTTTAATTTACCTGTGTCCGTGTTTGTAGTGATGAATGGGAGTGTGCCTATTTCTGGGTTCTCTCCTATATCTGGTTTTTATTTTGTCTTGTTTTGGTTCTTCAATCTTCTACCTAAATTTTAGAATCTGGCAAGTGCCAGATTTTGTTGGGATTTTAATTAGAATTGTTTTGAATATGTATTTCAGTTCAAAGAGAACTTGTATTTTCATGATACTGAATGTTCTTGTCCATAGACATGGTGTAGTTCTCCATTTACCTAGGTCTTCTTTAATGCTTTTCAGTAAGTTTTACAGTTTTAAAGGCTTTCAATAAGATATATAGTTTTAAAGGTTTTGCACATATGTTGTATTCATTCCTAGATTTTTTGATACTATCATAAATAATAACTTACTAGCACTAATACATCTTTAAGATTTTAATTTTTTTTAGGTTTATTTATTTATTTATTTGTCAGAGAGAGAGAGAGCACAAGCAGGGGGAGTGGCAGGCAGGGCAGGCAGAGGGAGAAGCAGGCTCCTGGGTGAGCAAGGAGCCCGATGTGGGACTCGATCCCAGAACCCTGGGATAATGACCTGAGCCCAAGGCAAACGCTTAACCAACCGAGCCTCCCAGGCGTCCAAGACTTTAATTTTTTAGAGCAGTTTAAGGTTTACAACAAAATTGCAGAAGGAGGTACACAGATTTCCCATATATTCCCTGCCCCCACATATGTGTATCCTCCCCCTTTATCAATACTACTGGCAACAGTGGCAACAGTTTGTTACCAAAAATGAACCTACACTGACATGTTGTAATCATCCAAAGTCCATAGTTTACCTTAGGGTTTACTCTTGGTGTTGTACATGGTATGGGTTTCAACAAATGTATAATGAAATATATCCACCATTGTAGTATCATACAGAGTATTTTCCCTGCCCTAAAAATCTTATGTGTTCTGCCTATTCGTCTTTCCCCCAACCCCTACCCTTTTCAACCACTGTTCTTTTTACCATTTGCATGGTTTTGCCTTTTCCTGGATGTCATATCGTTGGAATCATACAGTATGTAGCCAACTCAGCTTGGCTTCTTTGACTTAGTATACATTTACATTTCCTCCATGCCTTTTCTGGCTTGATAACGCATTTCTTTTTAGCACTAACTAATATTCCATGCCTGGATGTACCACAGTTTATCCACTCACCTACTGAAGGATATCTCAATTGTCAATTTGACAATTATGAATAATGCTACTATAAACACCCATGTGTGGATTTTTGCATGGATGTAAGTTTTCAACTCCTTTGGGTAAATACCAAGGAGTGTGATTGCTGGATCATATGGTAAGAGTATCTTTAGTTTTGTAAGAAACCACCAAACTTTCTACCAAAGTGGCTGTATCATTTTGAAGTCCTACCTGCAATGTTTGAGAGTTCTTGCTGCTCCACATTTTTGCCAGCATTCGGTGTTGTCATGTTCTGGAATTTGGCCATACTAATAGGTGTATAGTGGTATCTCATTGCCGTTTTAATTGGCATTGCCTTGATGAAATATGGTGTTGCGTATCTGTTCATATGCTTATTTGTTATCTATATATCTTCTTTGGGGAAGTGTCTGTTAAGGTCTTTGGCCATTTTTTAATCAGGTTTTTTGTTTTCTTATGGTTAAGTTTTAAGAGTCGTTTGTAGGAGCACCTGGGTGGCTCAGTCATTTAAGCGTCTGACTCAGTTTTAGCTCAGGTTGTGATCTTAGGGTCCTGAGATGGAGCCCATGTTGGCTCAGCACTCAGCAGCACAGAGTCTGCTGAAGACTCTGCCTTCCTCTGCCCCTCCCCCACCATGTGCGTGGGCACTCTCTCTCAAATAAATAAATCCTAAAAAAAAATAAAGTCCTTTGTATATTTTGGATAACATTACTTCATTAGATGTGTCTTTGGCAAATATTTTCTTTTTTTTTTTTTTTTAAAGATTTTATTTATGTATTTGACAGAGATAGAGACAACCAGTGAGAGAGGGAACACAAGCAGGGGGAGTGGGAGAGGAAGAAGCAGGCTCATAGCAGAGGAGCCTGATGGGCTCGATCCCACAACGCCGGGATCACGCCCTGAGCTGAAGGCAGACGCTTAACCGCTGTGCCACCCAGGCGCCCCATGGCAAATATTTTCTTGCAGTCTGGCTTGTCTTCTAATTCTCTTAATATTGTCTTTTGCAGATCAGAAGCTTTTAATTTTATTAAACAGTACAGTTTAAAAATCATTTATTGTTAGGATCTAGAAATACAGTTGGTGTTTTATATGGATTTCCATATCAATCTTGCTAGACTTTCTTATTAATTCTAATAATTTGTCCATAGACTCTAAGTAGTGATATTTTCTTCCTTCCTTTATAGTCTGTATATTTTTAATTTATTTTTGTTGCTTTAGTCTACTGGTTAGGACCATCAATACAGTTTTGATCTCAAAGGGAATGGCTTCACTTTTTAGTATTGTAATTACTGTTTTTTGTTTACAGTGCAAAGGAAGCTCCCTTCTGTTCCTGACTTTTTACTTTTTTTTATTTTTGGTCATTGAATGGATGTTCAATTTTATCAAATGCTTTTTCAAATCATCGAGATTATCATTTATTTCCTTAATTTAGTAGTATGGCGAGTAATTGTACTTGGTTTTTCAAATGATAAGTTGAATTCTTGAAATAACGTAAATCAATCATGATGTATCATATGCCATCAATTATACCATATATTATTTTATGTAACACTTAAAAAAATGCTATGATATTGCATCAGTTGTTAAGACATATTCTGATTTCAGAGATGTTAAAATGTGGGGGGAAATGTACATCTCAGAATTGGTGAAATGAAATACTATCTTTTGTATATGCCCTTGGATTAAGTTTGCCAGTGCAGTATTTGTTTGTAGTATTTGTGTATTTGTAGTTATAAAATTTTTCACCCATGTTCATTAATGACATGGTCCTGTAATTTTCTTTTGTACACTATCTTTGTCCTTAAAACCAAAGCAATAAAGTAACTTGGGATTATTCCCTTGTTTTCTGTACAGTGGAATAATTATGTATGTTTGGAATGTTTCCTTGGAAAACTTGGCAAAAGATACCAGTAAAACTGTGTTGGAGTAGGTTTGGGGGAAGAGATTTTTCACTTACTAATGCAGTTTCTTTAATGATTATAGAATTTTCCGTATTTTCTGTTCTTAAGTGAGTTTTGGTAAGTTACATTTTTTAGAGATTCAACCACTTCATCTAAATTTTTTAAAGTACTGGCATTCACTCCAATCCATCCACTATTCTGCTGACAGAGTAATTTTTAGAAATAAATTAGAGCATGTCATTTCCCTAATTAAAATCCTCTAAGAACACCCCCACAACCTCAGATAAAGGCCCTTTGTGATCTGAAATTTCATCTTTTTTTTTTTGTAACTTCATTTCCACCCACTTTATTGCATGAACAATCCATACTGAATCACTCACCGCTGTTCTGAAATGGTATTAGGCTCTTTCAAGCCCCTTTGGCTTCACATATGTCAGTCATTTTAGAGCTCATACTATTCTTTCAACACTGGTCTGAAGTTTTACTTCTCAAGGAATCTGCCTCTGACCCTGTTGTCTGATTTAGATGTTCCCTTTGATGCTCTGTGCATTATTCAGTCATGGCATATATTAGGAAATACTACTTTTAGTATCACGTATGGGCACCTGACAACTGTATTTGCAATGAGTGGATGAATGGATGAAGAATAAGTGAGTGAATATTTCTGATGAAAGTGTGTTTTACTCAACAGTGACAACTGAACGCCCTGTGCAGGTGAAGATGGTCAAAGTCAAGAAATCTGATAAAGGAGATTTCTACAAAAGGCAGATTGCTTGGGCCCTTCGAGACCTTGCTGTGGTAGATGCCAAGGATGCTATTAAAGTATGTTTTTCTTAGTTCTTTGACCCGTGTTCAGAAAGTGTCTTTCATTTTCTAACGTAGTAGTATGTCTTCTAAGATGAGCTAAATGTCTTGTTTTGTAACCCTCTGCTCTACCAACTCAGCAAGAATTAGTCTAAAGTGTATTATTAAACCTTCCATTCTCCCACTCTTCAGTCTCAAGCTAAAATGCATTTTTGTTTCATTGTTTTTGCTTTTGTTTGAGCTATAGTTATGTTTGTGGGCAAGTTATATACACTAGAGCAAAATAACTGTATATTTCAGTATTTGGGTTAGGTGTATCTAGTCTAAAATTCATGTATTAGCACACATTTTTAAGTGTTGTGAGTAGTTTTTTAAACGCCTTCATTGTTTTGGTAAAACCTAGTTCAACATCATGTGTAACAAATAAACCAAAGTGAATCTTCCTTAGTTTGTCTTCACAAAGTAATGTAGAATCATCAGCTGAGGCAACCAGGCTGGCCTTTTGAGGCCATGGTTTCATATTTGTGGCTCAAGTAAAGGAAGTGATGGTGAGTTACACACCTTATTTTTTTAAGGAACTTAAAGAATAAGGTATAAGAATGTAAATATTCCACTTTTCACTGAAGCCA
This sequence comes from Ailuropoda melanoleuca, assembly GCF_002007445.2. Taxonomy (NCBI): domain Eukaryota; kingdom Metazoa; phylum Chordata; class Mammalia; order Carnivora; family Ursidae; genus Ailuropoda; species Ailuropoda melanoleuca. The sequence goes on along the minus strand of NC_048228.1, from coordinate 67,445,596 downwards.
CACTCAAACTTTAAGAAAATTGAATAATGTAATAATCATGTTAAAGGACCGTGTTTATTTCTGACAAGTCAAGGCTTTTCACAGCAATACCCTTTTTTCAAAGAAATTTAGTAGAGCTCCTCTGGTGAAATTAGGTGCTCCTTCCCCTCAGCCTCTCTTACCCTGCCCTTCATCTTCCTTCCGCAGGAATGTTTTGCATCACACCCACTTGTGATGGGGCTGATAGCAAGGCTTACCTTAATGTAACTGCAGGTGCCCTTTGATTTAACCCTTCAAGCCTCACGCGTTTACTTAAAAGGCACAAAGAAGTAGAGGCTACCTTTGTAGAGCAATCCAATAAAATAAAAATCTGACTTTCCCCTTACCCTGGTATAGACCTCTGGGGAGCTAAAGTCTGGACAAAATGACAGGCAGTTGTGTCAAGTGTGAAATATTTTTTAAATGAAGCCAAAACAACTTTAGGAGAGCTTTGCATATCTAGAATATGCAATTCAGAATTCCGATTTCTAACAAAGGTGGCCAGTGCTTTTCTTTAAGTAATTTAGGTGCACTGGGCCGCTGCTTTATCCCTAAGGGGCACCCAAAACACTTTAATAACTAATTAAATAAATTCTCTTACCATGGGAAAAGATCAAGAGTAGAGACTTTTCTGGGTAGGTTTCTGTTTAAGAGAAAATACTATAAGGGCTTTTTAGAAATGAGTCTTTATTAAAGAAGCTTTTTCCTTCAATAGTTTTGCACTTTATAACCCCATTGACTTGCATAATTCACTAACGTTGCTGATGCTTATTTGAATGCATTCTCACAGCTGATGCCTCATTGCTGACTTTCTTAATGGATGCTTTTTTTTTTCACCTTATGTAAGCACCTTGGCGTGTGCACACTATATATGGATGTAAAACATAAAATTTTTATACATAGCCTAACATTAGCCATTTAGTGTCACACATTGATTTGTGTGAGCGTTGCCACTGGAGCACTCAGCTTCTTTTATGGCATTATGGGAAATATTCCCAGGAAAGAGATCATTTCCCATCAAGTTTTAGATTAGTTGCCAATACCCTTAGAATTTTTTTATAAGTAATAATGCAATTACCTTTTTATTGGAAATGCAGATTTTTAATCTTTTGATGTTTCAGTTCTGCTTATTGAGCTAATTATAATTAGTAGATCCATGCTACTGTAATATGATTGTTATACCAGGTCAAATCCTGATTCCTCAATTATCCCAACCCTTCACAAAAGTCTGGTATCATCTCCCTTACCTTTAAGGCATTTATTTACATTTTTCCCACCAAATGACACTTTGAATGAATCGGATATATTGTTAGCTTTCTGTAGGACATTAAGAACATTTGAATCTATTTTTAATTCCTCAGATGTGAAGAAAAGCATACATCCATATATTTTCATGTTTTAGATAACAGGCAAGTGATTATACATTCACGTGGGAAATATTAGCCTGGTATGAAATCACGGCTGCAAGGTGGCTTAGGAGACAGGGTACTGCACTTCTCCCACAGACTGGGCTTCTTTGTCATTCAAAAGAACTTCAAGGCTAGCCAGCCTTTTTTATTTTTGAGGCACCTTTGATCATTCTCTGTTTTCAGTCCGTCCCTGCTTCCACCTCATTTGCTCTTGGAAACCACACTAGGATGTAGATTGTATTTTTTCTCATATGTTATAATTAGAAGACATATTCTTTACTAAGGAGTTAGTGTCAGATCACTATGAATAATAGTGCATTATCATCAAAGAATAGGTATAGCTCTAAAACCCCATAGGTAATTTAAAAAGAAAAATTAGGTGCACATCAAAACTGGAGACTGTTGTCATCTTAACTAGGAAGTCTGGCCACAGAGCTTTTACCTAGACATCCTATACTTCTACTCATATACTAAAGGGGCATAAGAGGAAATTACCAAAACATTTTGTTGTTTTTTCATCCAGCTTCTTTTGGGAAGAAAACAAGGTTTTTCCTACAAATTGAATTCTCTGAACCATTCTGTGTAAGTCACTTAGCTGATTTTTAATGGTGATTTTAAGAACAGCTTCAACTTCTTTTCATTCTATTGAAATACAGACTTTATAATAATGAAAAAGATATGATCACAAACAATATCTTTTGCATATTTTATTTCAGGAAAATCCTGAATTTGATTTACATTTTGAAAAAATATATAAATGGGTTGCCAGCAGCACTGCTGAAAAGAATGCATTTATTTCATGCATTTGGAAATTGAATCAGCGATATCTCCGGAAGAAAATTGATTTTGTCAATGTTAGTTCACAGCTCTTGGAAGGTAAAGTTAAATAAAAATGTTTATGTAAAATCAAATATATCTACAAGTGAATATATAATTTGACATTATTCAGAATGATTAGCACTCTGATTTACCTTATATTGCAAATGACTTGAAAAATAATTTTTCTAAAAAAATAATTTTTCTTATTGCAGAAGTGATACTTGTTTGTTATAGAAACTGATACTTTAAACTAAATAAATAAAAATCACTTATAAACTTAATCCTCAGAGATAACTGCTGTTGATGTTTTGTTAGTCTTCTCATCTTTTTCCTATGCATAATTACTTTCTTAAAATAAATTAACATTGTTTTCTAACGTACTTTTTCTTATAATGAACATTTTTCTTATAATGAACATTTTTCATGTTTCTAAATACTTATCCCAACATTATTTTTAGTGGTACCATAGTATTCCATTATATGAATATACCTTGATTTATTTAACTAATCATTTATTTTAAAATTTCCAATCTTTGCTATTTTAAATAATTTTAACATGAATATCCATGTAGTTACATTTTTGTGCAGAGTGTAGGTATAGTGGTTAAGAACATAACTTGAGTCAGACTACTTGGGTTCAAATCCTGGCTTTGTCACTTACGAGTTATGTGACCTTGGATTATTCTATGTTTCAGTTTTCTTTATCTCAGGAATAGAGATATTAGTAGTATCTACTCCATAGGGTTGTTGTGAGGATTAAATTACTTAGTATATGAAAGTGATGAGACGATGCCAGGTGTATAGTAAGTACTCAATAAATGTTAGCTCTTATATTATCAGGATAAAATCCTTAGACATGAAGTTAAATAGGATATTTTTGGTCATTATATCTTCAGGGTTGTTACTGTGGATTATTTTGTGTTACAAGACGAAAATTATTGTTATTTATTAAAAATGTACAATGAGATTTTATTCTTTTAAAATTTCTTTCATAAAGGCATAAACATTGTAAGAAAATGGTTCTGTATGCCTTGTGGATACAATTTGTGTTGTATTGTTTAGCTCAAAGAAAGCAGTTGAAATAACAGCTAGTATGTAGATGAATAGAGTTGTTGCTCCTCTTTATTAATAAAAAAACAGATTTATTCCAAATAATATATATTAGAAAGAAAACTTAGATTTGTCTTAAGTTGTATATTAGCATTTTAAAATAGGAGCCTCATTCTGTTTGGTTAAAACATCTGAAATAGCCAATATTCAACCATTTTGACCTATAAAAATGGCCGTTTCAGATGCTTCCAACTATTCATTTACTTAGCCATTTGCCTCTGTCCTTTCACTATTCTGTTTTACTTACTCCTTTTCTGTTTGCCTGTGGATATTTCCCTCAAATATAGTATTCCTTCCCGATACTTAGTAAATATTAAGCCCATTATTGGTTTTAGGTTTGATGCTTAAAACTGGAGAGGCAAGTCACATCTGTCAGGCCCTGTGCTACTCCCCTCAGTGCAGCCCTTGTGTAGGAGCCCTCGGGGCTGCGATCTGACCAACATTAGACCCCGGTATCTTGGCAACTGAGTATGTTGAGGGAATGACCTTCAAGAAATTGATGATAATTTTTCATGCCTTGAATAGTGGTTTAATTTGTGTTTTGAACGGCTTTTATTTTATTTATTTTTTTGACTTTTCAGGGTTGAATGTTTTGATGAGGGAATGATTGCTATTCTGTTTTTAAATATTGTGTATCTATGGATGTTATTCGTTGCCTACGATATGTTTTAGACCAATACATTTCATTGAATCAACTGTATTAGAAAATACATACCCTACCTAGCTTCCCTCATTAAGAAATATTACCATAATCAGTGAGAAGAATATTGCTGTCTTTTTAGAATGAAGTATCTAACTTAAAAAAAAAGAAAGACATTTAATTTTTTAAGACCTAAAGCAAAGTGAGACATTTTCATGTTTATAAAAGTTACCCCTAATTCAGATCAATTTTAGGAATACTGTGAAGATCCTTAAGGATCTCATTATGAAAATCGTTTTCTATAAATCAATAACTGTTTAGTGGAGTTCAGAGAATAGTTTCCTTAATGTCTGTAAACTTGTTTTAATGGATTTTGAAATCATAGCTGTTGATTCCTATTAAAAAAACAATAAATGTGTCTAAGTTTTGGGTGATGTTAAAAAACAAATAAGAAATTATCACCATCTACTTTTAAGAGATAAGTAATCATCCAAGTAAGACTTCACTGTGAATGCTAACAGTGGCAACTTGAGTGGTTTTTGTTGGTGACAATTGAATGTTTACGCCAATAAGGGGGGGGGGGGCTTCTCAGCAGAAGGCTTTTAAGGTTTTTAAAGGAGGATTTTGTTAGCAGTTGAAGTAGAGTCAGGTTTTTGTTTGACTTTTTCTTTTCATTCTTATAACTAGATTTTAAAAAAGAAATCTTTGGCTTGAATCCTTAATTTAGCCAGCTTGAACAGATATCTCGTGTGTTTTTTTAAAATTGTTTCAATCTCGTCCTTTCTAACAGTGTTTTATGACTAATCTATTATGAGGGAGTGTCTGGGTAAAGTTTGGGGGCCTTAAGTGAAAATAACTAGACTAAATGCATGAGTCAGAGCTGACCTAAAAATAATTCTCAGGAAGTGATCTGTTTCCCAGTTTTCTCCAAGGACTAGTCAGTGCTGTTTCTTAAAAGAAAAAATGGAAAGATAAATGTATTTTTAGTCATTGTCAGAAAAAGAATAAGAAAATTAACTCTGGAAATTTAGTTTCTGTGGATCTTTCCACTTGGTACTTGATTTGGACATTGTCTTTTAAACTTTGATATACCAAAAGTTCAAATGAAATATGGGTAGTATTTAAAAATTTTAAACCTGTATACTTTTCTACCCAGCTAATATTCTTTGCTTACTTTCCTCTGCTTTTTTCATACCTTTTTACACTCCAGAACTGCCTAAAGTTACAGAAGGTGCGTAACACCTTTTCTTTTTATTCTATTCCATATATTTTTTATTACTTGCCATTGTTATGTACTGTTGGTTGCATATTTTATGAAATTGTGCATAGGGACAAGTTTGTTACCACAAAATCCATATAGTAATAAAATTAATGGTAGGATTCATTATTGACTTACAAAGGACTGTTTCATGGAAGAGAAAATAACTTCTGAAGCAGTTATGATCGTTTAAAATATTTATTTATTTTAAATACCTGCATGTGTAAGGAGCTGTACAGAATGATTTGGGCAGTCCCTGCCCCCTAGTGGCTAATAAACTGTCAGATGTGACATTTGACATTTCCACAGTGAGCTAAAATGGAGTCGTTCAAAGGACAGGGAACTAGGTGATGCATGTCTGAAGAACCATTTATATACTGTAATCTGTAATTGCCTGTACCAAAAGTTTTATTCCCCTCTTTTTGTTTTTCTGGGACATTACTTAAATCTGCCTAATTATCATTCTTAAGAGTAAGTCATTTATTACTTTGAGTTAGTTATTTTTTTCCTAGAACAAATTAACATATGTCAAGTCATGCTGAATGTAAATATTTCATTTGCATACAAAATAATGAATATTTAAAGTGTCCAGAGGTTGTGATTTAAGTCGTGTCCGATTAAGTTTATGAAAATCAATAACTTTATTGAGAGTTTTAGTTAGGGGTAAAAAATTTTTTTTTTCACTTTACCTCTCCTAACCTCAAGCTTTATATAAAATCCCACAAGCTAAGTGTATTTTCTCAAAAAATGGAATTGAAACGTTTATCCAGAGGACACCTTACATTTGACCTTTTGGTCCTTTGTTAAGAAGCATGAAGACCAGTTAAACTTTTGTAATTTCAAACAGCCATGTTATTGTTGCTCTTGTTACTGTAGACTTGTTGAGAAAACCTTTATACCTGATCTTCAGAAATTTTATCAATGCATGTGAAATTGTTTTAAGCAAAGAAATGGAAATTTCATGTAATATTTTCAATACCCAAAATAAATTGTGACTACATTTTTCATATCAACTAAAAGTTATTTGGAAAAAAAACCATAACAAGGACAAAAAAGAACAAAGGAAAAACATTACCTGGGGGAAAAAAGGAAAGCAAATTATTTTTTATGTGTCCTAAATTCATACTCATTGTTTTATTAGAGCAGCAACCACCATAGGAAAAAACGATTAGGCTTGTTTCCACGTGTCTTGTTTCTGGTTTTGTATTTATTTTCGTAGTTTATGTTTTGGGAAATTGTTTGAAAGCCTGTTTTAATACTTAAAAGTGAGTGAATTAGACTGCATGTATTTGTATTTGTTATAATAAATGTTACAATAAACATATTAACATATGCAGTTTTTCATAAAAATAAGGTTTTTTTAAATATTTTGAAGCATTCTTTCCTATTTTTCAGCCACTAAATGTGACCTGTGCTTATAACTGACTATAAGTACCGTGTTATTGTCCTTCCTACTTTTTCACTACGTTATTTTTAATTTTTACCCTCTTTAAGAGTCTGTTCCAAGTGGAGAGAATCAGAGTGTGACAGGAGGTGATGAAGAAGTAGTAGATGTATACCAGGAGTTAAATGCGAGAGAAGAGCAGGATATTGAAATAATGATGGAAGGCTGTGAATGTGCAATCTCTAATGCCGAGGCCTTCGCAGAAAGGTTGTCGAGAGAGCTGCAGGTGCTGGATGGGGTAAGACCTTTCATAATCTGTAAATGAACAATGTGTAGTGGCTTGAGAAGACTGGTGATGTTCAGATTTTGCTGCCGCAGCACCTAAGCCTTTATAGTGTAATTATAGCCATCTCCCTCCGGAAGCACGTTACCAGATGCCTTATCTCTCACTGCTCTTGTTCAAAAGACAGAACCATTCCTGTTAATCAGGCCAGTGAAGGCAGTTGGCTGAGGTTGGGGATTTGGGGGGGGGTGGTTTTGACACAAAGCGATGGAAGTAAAAAGTAGCCGACCAGAAACCAACTTGGGGTTGCTTCCCCCCAGCCTCTGAAACACTGCAGAATAGTTTGCTGCAAAAGAATAGCATTTTTGTGGTTTGGAAAAAAAAAAAAAAAGGTACAAATTAGAAATAGAAAAATTAGTTTGAAATAAGTGAATCATTTACCCAAATGGAACAGAATAAATGTAGTGAAAACAAGGAGCCAGGGGAAAAGGATGTTTGGCTCCCCTGCTAAAATGTTTTGGGATAGCTCTTTTTAATTTGTATGCACAATTTCTAAGTCTGTAAACTCAATGCGCATCTTTAGAAAGTAAAAAGCTAAAAGACATAGCTAAAAATAACACCACTAATGTGAGAAAAATCTAGAGCAAGAACATGTGTTTTTTGTTTTGTTTAGACAAAATAAGCATTTAAGAAAAACCCTCAGAGAATGAGGAATATTTTAAAGACTTAAAAAATTTTGGCATTTTATACATGAAAGGTACAGAATTTATGAGGTTGAACTCAGGTCCAGAGATTACACAAATAGTTCAAGTTTACGAGTTTATAAAACTCACTGGAAGCTAAGCCTAGAAGAAACTTCAAGATGTTAACAGTGGAAATTGTCCTGGTCAGGATAGAGCCCCAGGTCTGCTACTTGAGAGATCTATTCAGTGGCCCAGAGTCCTGCTGGCTCTTACAGTTGGGCTATACTTACACTTGAGTTATTATGAATAGCATATAAAATATGTGTGAAATTACTGCAGCAGCTGTCCTTGATTCTTTTCATTCCTGATGCAAGTTTTTTCCTCATACCCTGTTACCTCCCTTCTTAGTGTGGCTTAGTGTTTTATATTTTCTTTTCTAATGAATATTGCATGTATGTTACAAGTTATCTCATTGCTTGCCAGTTTTATTTTGGATTTGACAGCTTCCATATTTCAGGAAACTTAGAATCATTAGTCAGAATCACTTAGAAAACAATGATAAGGGGATGGTGGTTTGTTCCCACTTTGCCTGGGAAAAAACGTGCAGTAGTTGCAAATGAAAGAGAAAAGAAAGAAGACGATAGAAGGAGCTGTTTTATGGATATATAGTCTGTGGCCATGTGGTCTTACGGTCGTGGCTCTTCCACATCATGTAAGTACCAGTTGTACTACAGTTATAAATTAGTTCAGTGTGTCCTTCAAAGACTGATCTATCACTGCTACCCTCTTGATTAAGGTATAGCACAGGTGATTATGCTTTTTTTTTTTTTTGGCATTTTACAACAATGTTAAGTATAGAAGATTTTTATAGCTGGTAGAATTGGAAGTGTCCGAAATGGGAATATATTAACACTGATGATCCATTGTGGGGCAGAACCCTACTTGTACAATCTGGGGAAATATGAAATACTGAGGCATGGTCTCTGACCTTGTTAGAGAGGCCAGTGTATCTTCCTGAAATACTGTGTAAAAAGGGAACATAAACATAAAGTGATAAACTAAAATAAATGTGTAGATGCTTACCAGTCTTTGTTACTCGGCTGTCAAAGGGATTTAGCAATATTTCATCTGAACACTTCTTTTATACATTTAAATAATATGAAGAGTTACTTTTGTTTTTCATGTTGTAGGCCAACATCCAATCAATCATGGCCTCTGAGAAGCAAGTGAACATCCTGATGAAGTTGCTGGATGAGGCTCTAAAGGAGGTAGATCAGATTGAGTTGAAACTGAGCAGTTACGAGGAAATGCTCCAAAGTGTAAAAGAACAAATGGATCAGATCTCTGAAAGCAACCACCTAATTCATCTCAGTAACACTAATAATGTAAAACTCCTGTCTGAAATAGAATTTCTTGTGGTAAGTATATTGGTAAATTGCTACCACCAACAAAAAACAGAAAAATATAATATAATATATAACACCCATTTGTAAACATTTTCTCATTTTCTTGTGAGAGTAAGATTTTAAATAATTCCAAAGACGTTATGATAGGATTGAGTAGCATCTTACCTGTAAATGTCCCAGAATTACATGTGCAAATGGTATATTTATATATATTCCAGAACCACATGGACTTGGCCAAAGGTCATATAAAGGCCCTTCAGGAGGGTGATCTTGCTTCTTCTAGAGGCATTGAGGCTTGCACCAATGCCGCTGATGCCCTTCTGCAGTGCATGAATGTAGCTCTTCGTCCAGGTATGTTCATTAGAAATTATAAAATCTGACCAAGAATCTGAGACTAAGCCTGTAACTTGGTATAAAGCTTTTAACAAGAAGTACATGGGGCAAGTGGTTTAGGGTGACTGTAGTATTAGCTCCTCAGACCAGTTTCACTTCTTTCCAATCATGTTTCTATTGGCACTAAGAACTTTTCCATTTTAGTTCCTGTGATTGATCAGCGGTGACTCTAGTTAACACCATGATTTTTCTCTAGTACTGTCTACAAAACCGAGCACAGAGTCGATGCTTTGATTAGACCAGAGAGCATGAGGTTTTGTTAGGCCAATGGTTCCAAAACTTGAGTTTGCTCAGAATCATGGAGAGGGTTTGTTAAAACACATATTGCCAGGCCGCAGCCCCAGATTCAGTAGGTCTGGGCCAAAGCTCCAGTATCCACATTTCCAGCAGTTCCCATATAATGCTGAGGCAGGACCACCCTTGGAGAACCATTATGCTATACTGTTTTTTTCTCTTGCTCACCTTTCTTTTATAAAGCAAATAAATAAACCAGTAAAACTTCGGGTTCTTCAAAACAGAGCTATGGATACTGTTATAAATGTATTCATTGAAGATCGGAGAAATCTTTTTACCTATTATATCAGTCAAGACATGTTCTGGTTTCAGGCCATGACATGCTCTTGGCAGTGAAACAGCAGCAGCAGCGTTTCAGTGATTTGCGAGAACAGTTTGCACGGAGACTGGCCAGTCACCTCAACAATGTTTTTGTTCAACAGGTAATTTTATTTCATTAACAAAACTGGCATGTTTCTGTAGCTTTTATATATATATATATATTTCCACAAAAATTGTAATGTGTTTAATTGGGATCACAGTAAATTCTTTCATATGTTTATTCACATGTTTATTTGAGATTTTTAAATAAGATTTTCAAGTATTTGCTCATAGATGTGTGTTGGGCCTCAACTGCCTCCTTAGGTAGACAGTCTGGTTCCTTTCAGCTAAAACTCTGATTCTAGAACTCAAATTAATAACTATGTTTACTTATTACACATACCATTTATATGTTCTTATCTATAAAAGTAAGTCCAAACTTGTTACATGTTTGCTGCTTGGCCTATTTTACTTCTCAGTATTTTGAGGTAAGAACCAGAACTTGACTCAAGTGTTATGTATGTTTCATTGGCTGTATATATTTTTATATAAGAGAAAAATGACTATAGCTGAGTTGTAAATTCCATTGGATTTAATTTTAATATAAACCCTTTGTCTATATTTTTATATGGAAAAGGAGGTTATAATTAAGGTTGTGGCAATAATATTAATATTAATAATATTAAGAGTACCTTAGAGGGATTTGAATAGAAGGCATTTTAATCTGGCGTAATAGGTTAGGTTTCTTTTGTTTTTCATCTCTTATTAGGGTTATTGGACAAAAAAAAAATTGAGAGAAATTCTGTTCGTCAAGAAATACTGTCTGAAACATTGGATTCTTACCTTGTTTTCACTTTGCAGTATTTGAAAACAATTGTATTTACTATATTTTATTTCTGATTAGTTTACTCAGGCCCTCCTTCAGCTCTATAACAGGTCCTACTTTCTTTCGGTGCCTGTGAGTACATCAAATTTGGCTCAAGCTTCTCTGATTCTTTTTTTTTCTATAAAGTTTGCTAAATTAACAGAAGCAGAATCTTTATAGATTATAACTTTACTGACTTAAGCTGCCCGTTAACCATATTTATAGCAGTTTTTTAATGTCCCAGAGCAAAAAGTTTAATTTGGCCAGAAAGGCATTTCATCTCCTTCTGCTTGCCTCTCTTCCTGTCATTCTTTCACTCTCTGCTCCTTCGTTTATTTAGAAACTTTTACCGGGTGATTGGGATGCATACCAGACATTTACTTGGGTTAGGTGAGAGGCTGATCCTGTCCTCAAGCAGCTCACAGTCTATGGGAAGGAGGTAGATATACTCAGGAAGGGTAAATGTTATCATAGCGGTCACACGTGTGAGCATAAAAGAAGACCATCTAACTAAGGGTGCGAGGGAGACATTGGGGACGACTCTCTTAATGTTTCACTTGACCTGAAAAGTAGCACGAACAAAGTAGATCTAGAAGTCACACAGGAAATACTCATCACATTTTTCTTACATTAGTATTTTAATATTTATTTCTGCCCAATTCCATGGTTTTTAAAAAGGACATTGTTGATAGTGACGTTATCCACATTTCTAGATGTGGATCCACGTTTCTAGATGGCATTGGAAATGTTGGAATGTTAGAATGTTACTGTAGGTAAACAGTTCTTTCTGCACCCTTCATTGTTTGTTGTAACATGCAGTTAATTTATGATTTTGCTTCCTTGCTTTGTAAACTAATGGCTTTGTTTACTATGAATGCTTCCAGTTCTGAAAATCTAATATGTATTGTTACATGTGAGTGATGCATGTTGAAAAACCAGAATGTTGCAATGACCTAGGATGTGCTGAAGAAAGTGGAGGAGGGTGTCCCAAGTACAGAAAAGAGATTTTTCTATGTGTTGAATTCAGTGCATCAGGTCACTTAGCGAAAGAGTTGGGGAACATGGGTATTTCTAGTCCTAGTTGTGGAACAAATGAGCTGGGAAAGTTGATTACCATATTATAGTATGTCTCTTAGCAGATTTTCATTGTGTGCCTCTTGAATACTTGTTGTTTCCATATATAAGAATAGGAAATGGCTCCTACAGTCCAGATGCTTCTAAAGAGACAATAAGACTAACGTATTTAAAGCTCTACAGCAATGCATATATGAAATTGTTAATTGTATGACTACGTATACATAGTTTATATATATATGTACAAGTGCTAAAAAGTTTTAATCAAAAGTGAGTTTACTGAGAATTAGTCAAGTATAGCATCGTGGATACGAAGACTTGAACAGAGTCTGCAATGCAGTTTTTGGCAAATGTATGTATATTCAACATGTGTAACTACTGTACAGAAGAATACAGTGGAAATAATTTGTTGATCACAACATACCAGTAATTTAAGAGCACTGATTCCCAGTCTTTTTAAAATTCACACATCCGTAAAATTAAAAGAAATAGAATTCGGAGACTTACTAAGTCACCAGTTTTTTATTTCACCAAATAAAAACTTTAAAAAAGAAATCCTTTCACTATCACTTTATCTTGGCACTAAAAGAAAAGAATATAACTTCAGACTTCCAAATTAAGCACATTTCCCTTTATGAGAAACTCTGCCGTCATTTTATTTGTTTCTTAGTGCCATAGGCCAGTAAAAAACATCTTCGCATTTGGGAATCACTGATCCAGAGCATGCTACCTGTGATAGAGCTTTCATAGTAGTACTTCCACATAGCTATATTTTAATGAAAACGTGAGATGCATTTTTATTTAATATTCACTTCTTACTATATATGCACATAATAGAGTAATATTTTTAACAATTGACTAGATTCTTTTGACTCTTTTAGATCTTCTTACACACTCATCTTCCATTGACATTGTAGACTCTTACCTATCATTTTTACATTTGCAAGGGATTTGTCTATCTAAGAAGATACTGAACTAGAGATTCAGGTCAGTTATGCTAATTGGGATTATGATACTGAAAACAGGCAGTCAGATTAAGGCTAATGAAATTAAGGAAGTACTTGCATAAAGTGTATGTATTTAAAAAATTATTTTGGTTGTCTTTTCTAAGATTCGGCTTGAAAGGATAACTCTTCTCTGCGTTTTTTGTCCCCCTTGAGTCCTGCAGGGACCTCATAATTCTATACATTGTCTTTTGCAGTACGATGAGAACTGACTATGCACCCAACTAAAACTACAACCGGGAAAAACTGAAATTGTGGGGGTTTTGCTATATGCTTAAGCTTGGGAATTTTTCTTTCAACATATATTTATAGAAACATCACATAGTAAAATAAAGCCTGTAAAATATACTGCCAATATTCAGTTCATTTCACAAAAATTGTTTCCTTAAGCATGTTTCACAGTTTGCTAAATATAGGTTAAATGTCTGTAATTGAAAGCTTAGAAAGACTTATGATCATTTAAGATCAGTTTTTGTGATGTTTGTTGGAACTTTGCTCAGACTTTCTTTTTTCTTTAAGAAAACAAAAATAAGCATGCCATAACACAGAAAGAAAGAATTCCCAGATTTTGAGAATTTATTCAACATTTGAAATGAGTGTATAATTTCTGTTTGAAAATCAGTTACAGTGGTTAAGAGTACGACGGTGGAGCCAAACTTCCTGGATTCAAAACCCTGACTCTGCTACCTCCTAGCTGGGTGAACTTCAGCAAGTTAATTAACCCCTTTGTGCCACAAATTCTAGTAATATATACACTAAGGAAAATTTATAATGTACTAAGTTTGTAGAAAATGTGTCTTAGATTAATTTGGACAAAACCTACTATAATATTTTTAATTATGTTAATAATAGAGTTTTGCTATTTTTTTAAAGGACTGATTGATTCATTCATTTGATTGAGAGAAAGAGAGTGTGTATGACTGGGAGGGAGAGGGAGAGAGAATCTGAAGCAGACTCCATGCTGAACACAGAGCTCAACACAGGACTCAGTCCCACGACTGCAAGATCATGACCCCAGCCAAAACCAAGAGTTGGACACTTAACCAACTGAGCAACCCAGGCACCCGAGTTTTGCTATTTCTTAAATGAGGAGGAAAGTAGTTTACAAGGTTATTGTGAACATCAGAATTTATGTATATAGAAAGAGACAGAGAGCACACCCAGCATGACAACAGGCATTCAGTAAATTGTTAGTTATTAATTTATTATTATTTATAATAAACTATTTTTAACTTAAATTCAATTTAATTAACATATAGTATATTATTAGCTTCAGAGGTAGAATTTAGTGATTCATCAGTTGCGTATAACACCCAGTGCTCATTACATCGTGTGCCCTCCTTAACCCCCATCACCCAGTTACCCCATCCCTCCACCCTCAATTGTTTCCTATAGTTAAGATATAAAAAAAACTAAACAATGTCTTAATTTTTTTGATATATAAAGAATAAAGTTGTGTGCACATGAGAGTTCTAGAAGTGCCCATAACTTGTATTAGTGATTGAATTAAACAGCTTAAATATGTAATTTTCCTATTTTCTATAATTATTTTAGAACAGTTTCTCTAAAATTAAATCTTCTGTTAGCACTAATCACATTTAATCTATCTTAATTGTAATGGTTTGAAGGTAATGATGTTTTCATATTAGAAGGCAATTTTTCAGGTATAATGATCTTAAAATGCTGTTTGCAAAAGAAAGCTTTGAATAGTAACATGTGAAAGAGCTTTATAAACTGTAAATTCCTCTACAAACAATAATTAGTTCTTCCATTTTTAGGGGAGGAGAAGGTTTTTATTTGAAGAACTTTTCTGACACTAAATTAAGTAATATAATGTAACATGTAATGGCCCGAGTAAACAGTTGCAGAAGAGCATAAACAATAATTTTGAGTCTTGAATCACTGAGAATTAATGAGAAAGATTGGGATGATAAAAGATGTCTAATATTAATAAAGAATTTTAAAAATTAACCTTTGGCAACTATAATGAGAGATGAAGTATAGTCCAGTGGTAATAACTGTCTGTTTTATTTAAAATGATTAATTTTGTTCATATTTATTATTAGTCTTTACTTCAGAGAAAACATGTAGGTGACCAGGCATTCCAAATATATAGAATAGTTGCTTTTTTCAACATGTAGCTCTTAGTCCACAGTGATTCTTTTGGAAGATGTGATTGTTTTATATTTAATCAACCATCCAAAAAAGAATGTTCACATAGGTCCATGCTCCCCTATCCAAAACTCTTAGGGTCAGCTATGTTTTTAGAATTTTTCAGATTTTAGTAAAGTAATATAGTACATATATATTATATAACCACTCCAGGATGGTTTGGAGCAGGGCCCTGTGATTAAGAGCACAATGTTCCTACAGCAAAAAATATAGTCATTCCAAACACTATAAATAGCCTCATGTCAATTCAGGTCAAGTTTTGCCATTAAAATAGATTTGGCACCAAATTTAAATGAAGGTTTTAGAGCTTTTTGTATTTTAGAATTGAAGAAAGGGATTGTGGACCTATATATACAGTATACATTGTATATAGCATCTATAATAGTTGTGAACTTGTGTGGCCTCGCCCTTTCTGCTGCTTATTTTGAATTGGTCAGTTCAGTTTTCTGATACTTTTCTGCTATCTCTGGTCCAATTTCCTAAGTAGGTATCAGTAATCTTAATTAAGTAATATCAGTATTCTTAATCTTAAATAACCCTTAATCTTAGAAATATATTGATTGTTGTGCCTAATTTTATATGGAATTTCTATATAATGGGTCCTTATTTTTCTTTTTATATCCATTTTAAATTGGGGATGTAATCTTACAAGAAGAAAATTATCCAACAGGCTGATTTGAAAGCTTTAATGAGAAGGAACTCAAGTAATGAGTGTTTTAGTACTTGGCATGTTTTATACTTCTGTCTTTCTTGCTCTAAAGGTACTTCTCAATTGCTAGAGAATTCTTCATTGCCTTAGACCAGAAATTTTTTCTGAATACTCTGTAGTTAAAAGAAATTATTTAAAAAATCCATAACCACTAAGTTCTTATTCTGTGTATATAGTAAAGCATATAAATTAGATAAAGGAAAGAAACCTCTTTTAAATTAAAAGAATTTAAATATAGGAGCACCTGGATTGCTCACTTGGTTAAACATCTGACTCTGATTTCAGCTCAGGTCATGATCTCAAGGTCTTGAAATCGAGCCCCACATTGGGCTCTGCACTCAACACAGAGTCTGCTTGAGATTCTCTCTCCCGCTGCCCTTCACCTTGTGCGCTCTAAATAAATAAGTAAAATCTTTAAAAAATAACACTAAATAAAAGAATTTAAATTCGGGATATTTAAAAGATAATTTATGGCAGCTAGTATAATACACATATAATTAGGTTTAGGTAACTTTACTAGGAAATGAGTTAACGAGCGCCAAAACTCAATCACTATATCATTTTAACAGAATGCTAACAAATAACTTCTGACTAAGCAAATTAGGTTGAGTCAGACTGACATCAAATAAATCCATCTTGTTTTTCCTTTTCCTTTTTCTTGGGAACTTACATTTTCAAGGGGAATCCACTCCTTTAATCTTTCAACTCCTCATCTCTTAGACACTGGCTTTGAGTTCATCACAAATATTGATCAAGTAGCAGAGAGAGCTAGATTGTTACCAAAGAGGGCTGGGAAGATTTTTATTGTGTTTGTTTGCTTGTTTTTTAGATACCAGTAACTAGTAGGCATTTGCAATTTTTGAGTCTGGTTAAAATGATTTTGTTACATATGTTTTTAAAAGGAAATGGAAGTCAGACTCACATGACTAAGGTTCCAGTTCTTCCTTCCAGCATGACCTGAGCAAATCACTTAATCCTTTGTTTCCATTTCTTTTAGAAAATAAGGTCATCGGAACAGATAATCTTCCAGGCCTATATTTTTCAAAGCAAAAGTCAGGATGCATCATCTAAGACTGACTGATAACTTATTAATTTATTTACATAAAAGCCTTGTCAAGGTTTTAAAACAAAACCATGTGTAGTTAATTAACAAATTACTAAAAAAAACTAAAATTACACTACTACTAAGTATTATCCAGGAAAGCCCAGGATATCATCATCTGTGGTTCCTCCTAGTTCTAAAATTTTATATCCTTTATGTCCTTATCTGTTGTTTTAAATATCGTAGACTCTAATAGTAGAAATACCATAGATGTAGACAATTTGTTTTGAATGACTTCCCTATTTGATGTGTTTCTCAGTACAGTTGTATCATGAGGTATATTTGCTTAATAAATAGTAAAATGGTATGGGAGAGACAGGCTTGATTAAAACATTCATTGTCAACTCCTTTAGAAGATGAGATGGGTAGGTGATTTATCCCAGAGGGCTATTCTTGCATGTTTATGATTATTTTATGGTGATGGTGTTTGGTAGATTTACACAGAATGATAAAAGAAGACAAGTAAGTACTCAGTTTTTATCCTTCTATCTTTTTTTGCTTTTCGTTGGCTACATGTGGTCGTTGTTTAGAATTTTCAATTACATGTTTCTTTCACTGTCAATGCATTTATTTACTTATTTACTCACTCTAGGGTCATGATCAGAGTTCAACTCTTGCTCAGCACTCTGTTGAACTGGCTTTACCCAATCATCATCCGTTTCATAGAGACTTGCTTCGATATGCCAAGCTGATGGAGTGGCTAAAGAGTACAGATTATGGAAAATATGAGGGACTAACAAAGGTATGAGTTTGATATCAATTACTCACTGAGTATGGAACATAATCTTCTAGAATCAAGACGTCATGTATTCAGTTCCCCAAGTGACGTTTGAAGTACTGTAGTACATTCTTAGCGAAGCAGAAACTAAAGGAGCTAAATTTCAAACTTCGGTTTAATATAGTAATAGGCTGTACTGTGGCCTTAAGCATCTTTCAGTTTAGTTAAATGCAGTAATTATTTCCTAAGTTTCTTTATTTGCAATATAGAAATAGAGACTAGAAGATATACGTATAAGTGAGGTATTTGCTCTCAAAGAATTGATAACCTGTTCGATTAAGCAAGTGCAGAGTGCCTCTTTATTAAGCAAGCATTTCACTATTCCAGGCACACGGGGCCTAACAAACAAGTCCCTCTTCAAAAGAGCCTTACATCTGACTGAGAAGAACAATTATACTTAAAACAATCAGCAAAACATTAAGTGCTAAACTGAAAATGGGTTTACATGTATGGCAGTTTAGAAAAGAGAAATCCATGTCCTAAAGCCATGGGGGAAAGCTTCAGGGCAGAAATTGGACTTGACTTAAGTTTTAAATCATGAATGGGATTAGATAAATCAGAAAAAAAGAGAAAGGGCATTCCAGGGATGAGGAGCAAGATGTGCAGACAGAGGTGGGAAAATACGCCCTTTCGTCAGGACAATGGAGAATGGGACTGGGGGAAGACTATAGTTTCAAATAAGGCACCATGAGAAGATAACATCTGAGCGTAGATTTTTAAAATGAACAAGGATGAGGGGTGTCTGCCTGGCTCAGTCGGTAGAACATTCGACTTTTGATCTCAGGGTTGAGTTCGAACTTCATTTTGGGTGTAGAGAGTACTTAAAATCTTAAGGGAAATAAAGGGTGGGTGAGCAGTGGGAGTTTCTTGGGGAAAGCTTTCCAGGCACAGTACAGGTATTCTATGGCAAGAGCATGCCTGGCGTACGGGGAGAGCAGCAAGGAAGGCACTGTGGTTGGAGCACAGGGGACCAGGGACAGGACCTTAGAAGGAAGGTAGGAGAGGTAAAGTAGGGGTGGGGTAGAGCAGGTCTGGAAGGGACTGTGTACCATGGTAAGGACTTGGCTTTTACTGTGAAGGAGATGGGGGAGGGGGTTTTGGTGGGCTTTGAGGAATAGAATGACATGATCTGATTTAGCTTTAATAAATGGCCATTGTGGCAGGAAGCCATGGGTACAATACTTTTCTGGCATTTCTGCTGTGACCTTTAGTATTGGAATTGACCATGTCACTTAGGGAGCTGAAGAATTGCTACCTAATTCCAGTATATAAACAGCTATATTTATATATCAGATATAAGAGCAGTTTACTTAAAATTCTGAAATACCCTGAAAAACATGTAAATCTTTTAAGTTTTTAGAGTTTAATTTGGAGTTTAAAAATAAAAAATCTAAGTAATGCATAAGTTATTTTAATAATTAGTAATAATTTAATTATGTGGACAATATGACCTTAAAAGATTTTCTCAAATTGGAAAGAGTAATGTGTTTTGTTTCTTGGAGTGAAAACAAAAATATTGAGATTGTTAATATAAAAGCTCTTCCTCTCAACCCATGTGCTTATGACAAAAAGGTCCTAACAGAATTTACATAGCTAAATCATCTTATTTTTTGCTAGTTTTGCTAGCCAGAGTTTTTCCTAGTTTTATTCAAAAAGTGGTGCTCTCTTTCAGAGTGTTTTATAATGAAGATTATTCTTCCTTGTTTGTGCACAAACCCATTTTATCTTCATACTTACTGAAATAATTATTACAGCTTCCTCTAGTGTTAGGTTCATGCTTCATGAGAAGGTAGATTAGGTAGAAATTTGTGAGAACTATGACAATAAGAAAAAAGCAGGTTGTACATTCCTATCAGTGTATCGATGGGAACACATTTGGCACAAGGACATTCTTATATATCAGTCTTTATGTGTTTTCTCTTCAAAGTGCCTTTGCCCACTTAAAGTAAGATCTGGCTTCCTTTACTTCTTAACTGAGGTCATAAGAAAGGGGACATAAACCTTGGTAAAATAGATAATATTTTTAAAGTATAATTTTAAAAATGCTTTTCAAAATAATATAAGTATCCTGAGGTATTTATATACTTCTTATCTGGCCAGCTATTTTAGGTAAGATTACTTTTGTTCCTCAGAATTAGTCTTTTAAGTGTTCTGCAACTCTACTGTTGTGTTATATTTTGTTTTGTTTTGTTTTCATTCAACAGAATTCTGATTTGGAGCTATCTTAAGGAAAAATATTTACAGTACTGGAATTCTTTGCCTTTTGAAGTTTTAGGAGGATTAATATTTTGAATAATTAAACATTATTATATCTCCTTAAGAGTTTTGTGCCAACAAGTGCTTTGTCCCCTAGTGAATATTCAAATAAGTAAAGTAATCAATAAGCTTTTTGCCTAATTGTGTTCTCAGTGAGTATTATTGCCCTATCTTTATATATAATGCAGTATTCATGAATGTAATTTAAGTGAAGAAACAGAATGATAGCCAACCTAGCAATGATTTATGGAATCATTCTCTGCTCACAGTATAGTTTTGATTGACAATATTAATGAGCTTTTTAAATGAAATTGACTTATTTCCCAGGAATGTTACTTGATCCTGTGGTTTGAACTTTTGACAGACTGTGTATTTTACCTCATAATCTAATTTGGTTGCTGAAGTTATCAAAAATGGGAATTTTATTAAAAAGGAAGAAGAAAAGAAAGAAAGAAGGAAACAGACTAAATAGTGCTTCTTCAGTGAGAAATAATTAAATGCAGATACTGTTTGCACTTGGTTGGGTATATGCAGCTTTCATGCTTTCTGGCAGCAAAAAGAAAAGCCTTTTTCCGTTCTTTAAGGTATAAGAATCACTAGGCACTGCCCTAGCTCTGCTTAGGCCTGAATCTAGCAAAGCCCAGTTTTTTAGTATACATAATTAGAGCTTAGGGAAATAGCTCAATTGCCCAGATTCCTTCCTCCCCAGGACTACAACCCCTGTCTGTGGCTCTGGGTTATCCATGTAGGGCAGTTAATAATAGAGAAGGTCCATCCATGCTTGGGGGAGGAAATGAGCTTTCCTCTCCCAGTAATCTGCTGAGTTTGATGGTCAGTCTTGAAGATTACCCAGACGTCTTCTCTCAACCTCAGTTCTACATTTGTGGAATTTACCCATTTGTGTAAAGAAAAAGTAAAATACAGAGATCTTGGTAAGACTGTACAGTCAGCACAATGTAAAGTTGAAAAGACTGCCTGAGTCAATATTTAAACTCATGATAGTTAAATGTAAGGTGCTGTATACAAGGTGCTAAGAGGTACCTCATAAGAGACATTTTTCAGAATTTGGTTAACGAATGAACTGATGGTTACACCTGTCTGTGGCCTTTCCCACCAATGAGTTCTGTTACATAGCTGGAAAAAAGGTATCCAGTCATTCAAGTTGCATTGGAAAAGGGAGTGATTTTCAGTAGTCTGCTCATGTCACTATTTTCTAGATACCAAAGGAGCTGTTTTGAAATTGTTTAAATTGCTTGGATAGTAACGTTCACTTTAAACAATTTGGGTATTGGAATGCCGTCTGTTATGTTGAATGATTTGAGTAGAAACCACTGATGAAGATTTCACAAATTGTGTGAAATAAATTTATTTGTCAACTGTTTACTGATTTGCAATGATCAGTATTTTTATGAGAATTTAAACTTGAAAAAATGAGACATTGAAAAAGTGAGACAGCCCAATGAAATAGGAATCAATTTTAGGGTGTGTTTTAATTTATATTTACTTTTAAATTTATGCACAGATCATGGGAAAGAATTGCCTATTAGACTAAGTTTTCTTACAGAGACTGTGTGGGAAATATATGTGGCCTACAAATTGAAAAACCAAGGATCTGTATATTATGTTTCATTTAAATACTATTTTATAAGGATATATCTATAAACTAAGAAAATCAGTGGTAACTATGAGTATACAAATATTCACATAATATATCCCTTTGAAAGGTGCACCTGATGTTTAAAGGAACATAAACCTGCTCTAAAACTGAATGTATTGGGGTGCCTGAGTGGCTCAGTTAAGTGTCTACCTTTGGCTGAGGTTGTGATCCCAGGATTCTGGGATCTAGCCCTACAACTTCTCTCTCTCCCTCTGCCTGCTACTCCCCCTGCTTGTGGTCTGTCTCTCTGCCTCTCTCTCTCTCTGTCAAATAAATAAATAAAATCTTTAAAAAAATTTTTTTAATAAAAATAAATAAAGCTGAATGTGCTAATTTGAAGTAATAAAGGAAGCTGAAGCTTAGATGCCATGATAAATTTAAGAGAATAGCCAAATACAGTTTTTCTCCTCTGGATTTATTTAAATTTAGTCAAACCGTGTATGGCATTTAACTTCTTAGGACTTGGCAAAATATGTGGTTTCCCACTGGTGAAGAATCCTTCCTGAGAGCATAAAATATTTTTATGTGCTAGTAAGCAGATATGACAAAGAAATGAGTTTCTCTGCTAAATTATAGATGTTTCCATTTGAGCTAGAATAAATCCAATTTGTTTTTTAAAAAATAGTTGTGAAAACTGTAAAGATGTACGAATTCTAATTAAATTCTTATTGAAAATCACTTATCTTGGTATACCTAAATACCCTGGGCTTATTGAAAGATTATTGAAAATAACCTATTTTGATATACATTACTTAATACCCCAAGTTGACAGGGGACACTGAAACTGAATGTGCTCCTTTGTTGCCATTGACACTGTCTGTTGGTATGATTGTTTTTAAAAGCAACATGGCAGTATGTAGGAACAGTTATAAAGATTCCTATATTCTTTGGCCCTGTATTTCCACCCTTAGGAAATTATTCCAAGAGAACAATTCATTGAATATGAAAAAGTTATTGTAACATTGCCTATCATAGCAAAACATTGAAACCACTTAAGTGGCGTCTGCTAGGGGATTGATTTGCTGAATTGTGGTATATCAACAAAGCATAACACTGTATAGTCAGTAAAGTGTGAGACTGGAGAAGCATGATTGCTTTGACCTAAATATCCCATACAGTATGATTGCAACTCTATTTAAAATATATGAAAGACTCTCATCTATGGAACATAAGAACTGGGAGGATCGGTAGGGGAAGAAAGGGATAAAGAAAAGGGGGGTAATCAGAGGGGGGAATGAAACATGAGAGACTATGGACTGTGAGAGGCAAACTGAGGACTTCAGAGGGGAGGGGGTGGGGGAAGGGGATAGCCTGGTGATGGGTAGTAGGGAGGGCACGTATTGCATGGTGCACTGGGTGTTATACGCAACTAATGAAGCATCAAACTTTACATCGGAATCTGGTGATGTACTGTATGGTGATTAACACAATATAATAAAATAAAATTAAAAAATAAATAAATAAAATATATGAAAGATAATACATAAAAATGAAAATGTAAGTGTGATTATGTTCAACTTCATATTTTTGTAAATTGCTGTTTTGATGCCTGTTCAATTTTTTTTTTAAGACAGAAAACAGCCGACTTTTTATTTCCTATGAAATACATCAGAATTTTAGTCCAGAAAATTTAAAGCAAGCACGAAGGATTTGGGGGGACTGAATTGTTAATATTTGTTTTATTAATAAGAAGTACTTGTTACTTTTATTTTAAGAATTACATGGATTATTTATCACGACTATATGAGAGAGAAATTAAAGATTTCTTTGAAGTTGCAAAGATCAAGATGACTGGCACAACTAAAGAAAGCAAGAAGTTTGGTAAGCTTAGACACCTCAGGTCATTGTTTTCTATTAAAAGTGGCTTTATTTATGACGAATAATTCTAAGACTTTTTAGAGGAGGGTGGAAGAAGATACAGTAGAATTGATGAAAAAGTAAGTCTGATGTGTTGGTTTGATTTATAGTTACTTCACAGAACAAATATTTACATCTGTAAATATATGACTTTTACTAAAATTCTGTAGTGTATGAATCTGACAGCCGTATTCCTGCCATAAATGAAAGCAGTTGACCAGAAAATGAAGTACAATATGGTAGAGGAGGTATTAGGCTAAGAGACATATTGAGAGTTGTTTCCGACTTCCTAAAAGGCCTTTTGCAGCAGTTGGTGGCAAGTCATTGATCTCTTAAGTCATTGCTCTCTACAGGGAAATGAAAGTAATTCCTGGCTTCTTACTTCTCACTGGCTATTTTGAATCAAAAAGTAATTTTGTGTTTCCTCCCCCCCCCAAAGGGGCTGTAAAAATGTCACCCAAATTTCTCCTGTGATGATTATACCTTATTTTTCCAAAGAGATATTTTTGAAGCATCTTATTTTTTGTTGCTTCTAAGTATGTTAAGTGGACAGAAACATGATTTGAAAAGATAACCAGTGAAAGTATCAAGTTGCGAGGAAGGTGATTTGCCAAGGCCACATTCTGCTCTTGCATGTACCCATCTCTGGAGTTCCTTTTGGATGGAGTTCTGTGCCTATTCAAGTCAAAACCTGGCCTTAAATGGCTACAATGTGTACTCCTCAGTGTGTCTGTGTAGTTCCCCTTTAGAATAATGAGTTTAGCATTTGCTTGTTGAAAGGAGCCTATGCTCTAAGCAACTTCTGGTAATCAGGAAACAGAATTGAAATTGATAGCACATCTTTCCATTCTTTTCCTTTAGGACAGAGAAGACTGTCTTTAGTGGGTAATTATCTAGTAATTCACTGTTGTTGTTGTTGTTGAATTCAACACTAATATATTGATCATACTAGTCCAGACTGTTGAAATGTTTTGAATCTGTGTACACATATGTTACACTGAGGTAAAGATACTGATAAGTATCTTGGGACCATAGGCTTTTGGAAACAGAAATGCTAACTCATCCTAAAGGTTAATTGTTCTTAAACAGCAGTGTGTTTATATCCTTGTTAATGTTTCACTGTGGGTATGTTATGCTTTTTTTTTTTTTTTTAGTAAGCAGCATATTAATTCAGTTACATGTTTAATGTTTTCATTTAGTATATTTGTCACCACTTGTTAGTGAACCATTTTGTTTTGAGAGAACTCTTCTACAGAATATGAAACTGGAGATAAAAAGGAAATCTTTCTAAAATTATCTCCTTAGGAGGTCATTAATCCCAGTATCATAATAGTTTATCAAGCCTAAGATTCACATTGAGGTAAATGACATACCAAAAATGTAACTGAAGACAAGTACAACAGTATCTTAATGGTATCATTGCATTAACCTGAAAATTAATTTTTTTTCTTTTTCTTCCTCTTATAAGGAAAGTTCTTAAATTATCTTGTTTAAAATAATTTTAAAATAAAGTTTAGAAGGCACTTTTATAGTTTTAAAATAGCATTAAAATCACATTTCTTCTTATGTATCAAATAATAACAAGAGAGTAATTTGTGATAGTTGATGGCACCAGAAAACCATAGTTTCAGTTATTTTGATGTCATCAGCTACAAGAGAAGAAAAACTAAATAATTAACAGAATTCAGAGGACAAGTTAAGTACAGATGACTTAAATTCTAAATAAGGTAGAATGAAAAATTTTTTAAATATCTTTTCAGTCATTCAAATTGTGTTTAAATCAACTTTTAATAGTAATGTAATTAAAATAGAAACCTGAAATTTTGGAAAGATAACTTGTCCGTGAATCAAAACAAAGTAATTATGAATAAAATTTAAATTTTTTTGTTTTTTACTTGCTCTGAAAATTCTGGGTCATAGATGCTAATAAGAATAGAAAGTCATATTGAATGTACTTTACAAAAGGAAATGTATAGTCGATATAGTCATTGAGATTTAGGGGACTGCTCTCTTTTTAAATCACTTTGACTCAACTTTAACATCACTTTAGCTCAAGTAATTCAGAATAATGTTGAAATACCAGCAAACACCTTTTTTTGTGATAAGGTCTTTATGTAGGTAACTGCCTTTTTTAATCAATAGTTTTTACTTTGATAAACTCAGAGGCATGGAATTTCCCCCCCCAAGAATGATATTTTGGTGGGGTTTTTTTCCCCTTGTGTTCTACAAATGTACTTAATGAAATGGCAGGTAAAGGAAATTTAGAAATTATTTTTAAAATCACCTATTTTTTCTTTCTATAGCTAAGATAACACACATACACATTATTTCAGTCCCTTAACATATGCATTTATATAATTACTGCCTCCCTTGTATTTAATGTTCCAAAATCTTAAAAGTGGTATGTCAAAATTATTTTTCATTATGTGTTTCTCCACTAAACTAAGAATCTTGATTCCAAAAGGAGTTTGAATATAAGACTGAATTCAGTACTGGCTAGAAAATTCATTTAATAAATACTAATTATTTATTATATAGTAAGTACTGCTAGGTACTGAGAATGCAGCAATAAGCAAAGACCCTACCTCATGAAATTTACAGTCTAATGGGGATTATTTAAAGATACTTAAAAAGTTACCTGAAGGGGTGCCTGGGTGGCTCAGTAGGTTAGGCATCCAACTGTTGATCTCAGCTGAGGTCTTAATCTCAGGATCGTGAGTTCAAGCCCCATGTTGAGCTTCGTGCCCAGCGTGGAGCGTACTTAAAAAAAAAGAATAGGTTGCCCGAATATTGTTTGTTGCTGATAAATAATATAGGCTTTGATGAGCCCCAAATTATAATTAATTGGCACTACTGGTAACTCTGTATTCCTTATTGGGTACTAAAAATAAGTGTATGAAGTGTCAGGCTTTGTTCTGAAACTGGTGAACTTAGTATAGTGATACCTTAAAGCCACCAGAAGGTACCATTCAGATTGGTCAGCTATTAGCTCCAGCACGATTCCTGCTTACCACTTTAATCTCTAGCCTTGGTGTTTCATACTCCCTTGAGCTTCACATAGCTAGGGCTGCGAAGATATACATATCCCTGGTATGATAAGTCAATAGCTTTTACCTGGGCTTTTGCCTTGAAGTTTGGTAAGGATAGTGACAGTTTGATACATTGTTCTCTGTTTAAAATGTTTCCAGGTTATAGTTATATTCTTTAATTTTCTCTTTCATTCTGTAATTTCTTTCTTTGCCTTTCACATTCACTTCTAATTTGAGTTTAGAATGTTTCACAAGATGATCTCTACAATTGATCTAATGAATATTATATAGAGAGAAGTTTTAGAATAAAATGCCAAATGGCCCCAAAAGAGCTCAGATTCCTATATTCAGCCTGTTCCTTTGGCTTTAGCCTTCCATCTACCCATCTCCTGATTAGTATTTTGATATATACTTTCCATTCTAGGTGTTCATAAAGCCAGTTACTAAGTAGTTTGGCTTGATATTTTGAAATGATTTCAAAGCCCCACTCATGTATAATTTTTTATCAAATGTAGTAAAACATTGTTCACTCCTCTCACGAGTTTTCAGGGATCAAGATTGTTGATGTGCTTAATGTCTAAGTCTACAACTTCATTCTAATAAATTTCCACTTTATTAAACTTCTACTTGACCGTATGATCTCACTCATATGTGGAATTTAATAAACAAAATGAACGAGCAAAGGAAAAAAAGAGACAAATCAAGAAACAGACACTTTTAACTATAGAGAACAAACTGATGGTCACCAGCGGGCTGGTGGGTGGGGAGGGATGGGTGAGATAGGGGTTGGGGATTAAAGAGTACACTTATTATGATTGAAATAAAATAAAATAACTTAAAAAATTTAAAAAACACTTTTACTTGAACTGTTTTTTTTCCCCAGAAACCAAAACTTACAAAATGTAGTCTTTTAAATTTTAAGCACACTAGCTCCATAAACTTAAAAAAAAATCATTTAACAGTGTTGGGGGAGGGGCTGACAAGTACAGATATTTTTCCCTGAATATTTGAGTAAAAACAATACATTAGACTAGTAAAGTTTTTTCTCTCAGAATTTGTCGAACAGTAGCTGACCAACTAAACATATGTTGCACCTCTTGTTACTTGATGCTCATGGTTCTTTGCATGTGTCTTTTAAACTAGAGCTTTAACTTCCTCTTGTGCATGGTTTGTGCAAATTGCAGTTTATTAACTTGTCTTTGTCTTTGATGCTTGCAACCTAATCCATCACAGCTACACTGCCTCGAAAAGAAAGTGCTGTCAAACAGGAAACAGAGAGTGAGTATGCTTAGTGTATTAGTAGGTATTCTCAATCCTTGTTTGTTTAATGTCTAGAAATTAGTTTTTTGTCTTGAAAAAGGTTATGCCAAAAAAAACTGATTACTCTGAGTTGCCAGGTTCGATGAAAGGAAACCAACATGGTGGTAGTGGTATGGCTATATTCAAGAAATGTAATTCAAAATCTATGGTGGATAGTCAGAAATTTATGGAGAGGCTTAACCATTAAACTTCTCTTTCCAGGCTGTGTTTCGAAACTATAAAAATTCTTTTAAAAAAAACTGTAAAAATTCTTATAGATATTGCATAATGAAACCAAAGTTTCATTATCTTTGAAATGTTTTGTCAGATTTTGCATAATGAAACCAAAGTTTATCTTTAATTGTCCCTATTATATCTTCATCTGTCCCTCTGGCCATCAGCAAATAATATACATTAAGTGAGAAATATTTTAGAAGATTAAAAAAATTATTTGTTGTTTATATTTAATTCTGAATAAAAATATTACATTTTCTTGTAAAAATGGAAGCCTTTAATTCCTTGATGGATGTAGAATATTGTCCAGCCACAGTTTTCTCATTTTTCCTCAAAGATGTCTCATATTTTGTAGTTCATGATGTATTATATTTTAGTTGTATTTTAAGTATAACAAGTTTTCAGGCATTTTTTTTTCTCTTCATTCTGTTTAGTTTTTAAAGAGCTGTAGTTAATCAGTTCACTTAGTGTAAAAGCAGAGTTTCTGGGTTCAGGAGTGTGTTAAATTGAAGCATATGTAATTGACTTTTTGTAGGGCAAGAATGATCAAGTATTGGCAGTTTCCTGTGGTTCAACCCAATATTTTCATTTAATGTAGAGGCGAGTAATATTGGGATATGGCCTTTTTTTCTTCAGAAATAAAAACAAGTCATTAAAAAATAAAAAAGTCATGTTAGCTAATACACAAGGAGTTATTGGCCTTCATCCATATCTATGTCTTTTGAGTAGGAAGGAAATCTTCATCTACCTCAATCTAGAAATATCAGGCAACTTGGGTGGTACTGGGCAGGGGATAGATTATGTGATCTTTAAGACCCCTTCAGACCTATTCTGTAGATCTGTGTGGTTTTCGCTACTCTACAATATACTCAGGAATAGCACACAAATGTTAGTGAGAGAGCAGGACACTCTCCAGCCCGCCCCATGCGGTAGACTTGTGCAATGACTGATAAGAGCACTGAAGATGAAGACAGTAGAAGACAGCCCTCATTTACGCTAT
The DNA here is from genome assembly GCF_002007445.2 of Ailuropoda melanoleuca. Classification (NCBI taxonomy): domain Eukaryota; kingdom Metazoa; phylum Chordata; class Mammalia; order Carnivora; family Ursidae; genus Ailuropoda; species Ailuropoda melanoleuca. The sequence continues at coordinate 67,416,563 of NC_048228.1, read as the reverse complement.
GGGTCTTTTATTCATGAAGGTCACAACTTTCAAAGTTTTATTATTTCTTAGGTCTTCATGGAAGTTCTGGGAAATTAACTGGATCTACTTCTAGTCTAAATAAACTCAGCGTTCAGAGTTCAGGGAATCGCAGATCTCAGTCATCTTCTTTGTTGGATATGGGAAACATGTCTGCCTCTGATCTCGATGTTGCCGACAGGACCAAATTTGATAAGGTAAAATAAGATAACAAGTATGTCTTAAACTGTAACATTAGTTTTCTAATAGCAGTTTGTTACTGCTTTAAGTGTATTCAAGGATTTGGGCTATGTTGACTCTCTGAATTAGCCATCCTTTACTTTCGGATTCTGAATCTGAAAAAAATACTAGTCAAATGGCAACTGAAATGTGTATTATCAATTCATTGACATACAGCTTTATTAATATTTATTATAAATCATTAAGAGCTTGCATCTCTAAGTTCTTTGAGCCAACTACAAAGTAAAGAGGAAATAACAGCTTTTGTGAAGCTAAGTGTTCTCTGCAATGCATTAAGTTTAAAAACTTTATCTCTGTTCCTCTTTCCAGATTTCAAGTGAATAATCACTGTGAGTTTTATTTTAGGTATGTCTGGCTCCGTTATGCCTTGATACTTCTACATCATCCTGCCAATCTTGGAACAGTTTCTTTTGGGATTCTATTGCGATTATACATAAAGCATCTGTGGTCCCTACAGAAAAGTAAATTAAATGTAGAAGATTTTTTTAAGCATTTGGTGTAGTTCATTTTTGTTTTCTTCAGATCTTTGAACAGGTGTTAAGTGAACTGGAGCCCTTGTGTCTGGCAGAACAGGACTTCATAAGTAAATTTTTCAAACTACAGCAACATCAAAGTATGCCTGGAACTATGGTATGGCTCGCATTTATTTATTGGCTGATATTTATAATCTGTAGTATAATTAACCTAATTAATTTATTGTCACAATTTCAACATCAGAACAGAATAAGAAAAAATTTATGATGTAAGGATTTTTTTCAGTAATTTTTGTCATACCACAAGATAATAAAAACAGTGATAGTTGGAGTTTGAGCATCTAATTTAATACTCCAGATTGTCTTAGACCTAAATATCCTCTAAATTAGTAAGGGGGAAATGTCTGAATTTACTTTGTAAAAAATATTATTAAAAAAGAAATTTTAGCATTTTAGTAGTCACCAAGAAAAAACGTAATTTTGAAAAGAAAAAGATATTTGAGTATATATACCATGGTCTAGCAAAAGAGAGAGAGAGAGAGAGAGAAAGAAAGAAAAGAAAGAAAGGAAGGAAGGAAAGAAAAGAAAAGAAAAGAAAAGAAAGAAAGAAAGAAAGAAAGAAAGAAAGAAAGAAAGAAAGAAACAAGCTCCAAATCTGAACTTTTCCTATGCCTTTGTTACCAACTAGCTATGAGACCTTAAACCAATTATTTAATCCCCAGTTTTCCTTATCTGTACAATGAATATAGTAATGCCTGTTCAGCATGCCTCTCAAGTGGCATAAATGTAAGAAAATAAAATGAGAGACTGCTGCAATGTTTTGAAAAACTTAAAAGCACAATGCAAATAAAATGATTTTTAAATTAAGGTCATTTTGGGTGCCTGGGTGGCTCAGTTGGTAGAGCATGCGTCTCTTGATCTCAGGGCCATGAGTTTGGGTCCCATGTTGGGCGTAAAACTTACTTGAAAAAAAATAAGGTCATCTTAAAAAACAGAACCAACATATAAAAAGCAATCATAAAATGAATTTGTTGTTATAGGTGGTAATGATAGTAAATGTGTTTGTTAGCCTCTAAGAATTTTTAATAGCATTTTTTAGATGCCAGAGTTTTAAACGATTGATGCAATTTCTTTAATTTTTAAAATTCTCTCTTAAAAGTTGTTTCTGATTTTTTGAGCTGCCCCCCATTCCTACACCCCCTCTGAGCCTCCTGTACCTTTTCTGTCCCTGCTTTCCCCTCACATGCATACACACAAGCACATCTTCTCAGCCCACAATAATTCTCAGATAAAATCTAAAACATTTCATAACCATTCTTAAACAACATACTACATTATATAGTTTTATCAGTAGTACTACCTTTAAAAATCATTTTTCATAATGTATTCTCTCCTAGGAATTTTAAGACTGAGCAGGCTTTTGCTATATAAACTAGTCAAATTGTTGGTCTTTTATTATGTAAAGTACCTGAATAATTTTTGCAGACTGAAGCAGAGGACCTAGACGGAGGAACATTTTCCCGGCAACATAATGCTGGCGTGCCACCACCTGTCTCATCTGAGTATGCGTTTGTTACTATCTGTCATTTATCTGGGGAGGGGGGCACTTAAAATTGAGCCTCGAGGAGTGCTGTTCAGTGAGGAGCCAGATGATTCTGGTAATGTGACAGCACTTAGAGCACTGACACGTGTGCCCAGTGTCTTCTCAGACGTCTTACTGAGTTAAAATGCGTCCTGTTTTCTGACCCTTCAGCTCTTTCTGGCTCTGGTAATCACAAAAAAGTGCCATCAGTTGAATGTTTGCTGGTAAGAAGTAGCATTTGAATCTCACGGTATTTCTCAGCAATTACAAAGCACATTTCAGGATCCAGCTTTACAAATGACATGAAGTTATATTTTGAGCAATAAAACTCAACTTCAAAAAACATTCTTATGTTGAAAAAAGTATTTTTATGTTGGAAACTCCTGTAGAATAATTAGGTCATCATATTTGGACATTTTTCATTGAAATGTAAAATTTTAGTCATTTCGTATATATGCAGTGGATTAAAGTTAAAGATCGAGACGCGAAACCTGTAATAAATTCCTATATTTTGTATGTTTTCTGAACAGGAAAGATATGATCCGTCAGATGATGATTAAAATATTTCGCTGCATCGAGCCAGAACTGAACAACCTAATTGCATTAGGAGACAAAATTGATAGCTTTAACTCCCTTTACATGCTTGTCAAAATGAGTCATCATGTGTGGACTGCACAGAATGTGGACCCTGCTTCTTTTCTGAGTACTACATTGGGAAATGTTTTGGTGACTGTCAAAAGGAACTTTGACAAATGCATTGTAAGTTGGTTTTTTTTTTTTAATAACTTAGAATTCTGATCATGGCAAAAAACAGGTAAATGTATTTAAGTCAAGAAATTTCCGGTTTTCTATCGTGTGATCTACTCTTCACATCTCTCAAAGCCTGAAGCAGAGTGTTAGCTGCAATTTATAGGAGCGGAGTTAGCTGGATGCTACTGTGCCAGCTAGTTTCCCTTCTACACAGTGTGTGAGTCTTGGCAAGTTCTGGAGTGAGCGGCATAGAGGCAGCAGCTGCTTGAGAGATCCACTAGGTAACGAAATCTGAGTTAACTGATCAGTGACCATAGATCACATAAAACAATTGAAACTATCAGTTGGATTTATTGTTGTTGTTCTTTTTAAAATATGTTCTAATAAGAAAATTAATAATTGGATTATTTTAATTGATTGTTTAAATTATTTAATTAGGTTTATTTACTAATTTAATAACTTTAATTAATAATCATACTGTTTTGTTTTAAGAATACATTGTTCTTTGGGGTGCCTGAGTGGTGCAGTCGGTTAACCGTCCAACTCTTGCTTTCCGCTCAGGTCATGATCTCAGGGTGCTCAGTTGGAGCCCCACATCAGGCTCTGTGCTCAGTGTGAGCCTGTTTGTCTCTCTCCCTCCCCCTCTGCCCTCCCCCCGCAAAATAAATAAATAAATCTTTTTTAAAAAGTCTTTAAAAAAAGAGAATACATTGTTCTTATAATAACTTCCAGCAATCATTATGTTCTTCCTTCTAATAGGAAAGAAAAATCATTAGCAATTTTATTTCTGTCTGCTAGGTTTTGGTAAGCTTGTAGGTATGAATTGGGCTGGCCCAGGTTCTAAAATAGAGGTTCATTTTATTAATGTAGTTAGTATGTAAAAGTGGATGTCTGTCATTTGAATATTTCTACTATGTAACTTCTAAGTTATATCCAGCTCTTGAATATCCATAAAATAATAGGAGATAGAAATATTAAGGGCAATTAAAATCTACATCATTTTTGGAAAATAATATTTATTGGGTTTTTAAAGTATAAAGGCAATCTACTTTCACTATAGAAACTTAAATGTCGCCTCAATAAGCTTGTTAACCCTCTTTCCTTACCACATGACTTTGCTTGGTATTTGAAATACTATGAAATTTGACCTCTTTAAGGCTTATCCTCTTCTTTCTCCCACCTTCTCCAGCGGTGATGCTAAACCTAGAGGGTCTGACTGCAAGCTGAGAGCCAAAGGGAAAAGGAAGAGCTGCTAGCAGCTAAGATAATGAGCCCCATGTGACATAAATCATGAGGACACTACATTTCCAGACTATGAAGGCTTTGTTCCTTTTATTAGTAAAATATAACTCTATGTAAACCTGTCAATCCAACCGAACATAATTGTTAAAAGCATAGGATGTAGTTTCAGGTAAATATAGATGTGGGTTCAGATGAAGTGCTTATTAGCACACTGCCTGGCACAGAAATCAGACCTTAGTAACTGACGGCTCATAAAGGTGGTGGTGCTCTTACTGCTGCCAGTGGTAGTCATTAATAATAGTTTATTAAAGAACGTTCATGTTATTCCCAAGGCAGAATAGAAAAACAAAGTAAAATTAACTTAGACAAAGGTATAAACTCAATATTTTCTTATAAAATTACATGTATTTCCAAAGGATCTATCTGTTGTCACTGACAGGACATCTCTGTCTCTTACTGTAACTCCTATCTTCTCACAGTGTCTGGTGGATAGTATGTACTCAGTAAGTGTTATGTTTTGGTATTTGGGACAAGATTAGGACCTAAGGCATACCTTGAAAAGGTAATAAATGGGCCTGTTTGTATTGAGCCAAAAGCATGAATGTCAGATGGCTGCAGAAAATGGAACAAATAGCACCTGAGTTTGGCTCTTTCATCTCATGGCCAAGCTCAGAGTATCTGCTGTTCTTCAAAGAACAGGACTAAGAAAGCTAGCCTCGCCTGAGCTAAAACTAAAGTTAGAAAGTAAGTGACATATCAAGTACTACCAAGCTAGGCTCTGCAGTCCCAAACATTCTTACCTGCACTCAATTTGCTTTTCAGGATTCTTCACACTATAGTGATATGGACTTGCACTCTTAAACCTTTGAGAATGATATGATTTGGTTAAATTGCCATGGACAGAAAGGATGGATAAGTAATACAGCGATGTGTGCCTTTCATCCAAGTTGTAATCTTAATCATTGAATAACAACCTCCATGTCGAGCAGTCAGCTGCAAATAATGTATGCATTGAGCTTGAGAGAAATTTTTTTAAAGATTTTATTTATTTATTTGACAGCGAGAGACAGAGAGGGAACACAAGCAGGGGGGAGTTGGAGAGGGAGAAGCAGGCTCCCCTCCAAGCAGGGAGCCCGATGTGGGGCTCGATCCCAGGATGCTGGGATTGTGACCTGAGCCAAAGGCAGACGCTTCCACCCAGGTGCCCCAGAGCTTGAGAGAAATTTTATTTTTGTAAGATTTAGTTCATTGATGGCTTTGTTTTGAGAGAGAGAGAAAGCGTGCACGTGCGTGTGAGCTGGAGGGAAGGGGCAGAGGGAGAAAGAGAATCTCAAGCAGGCTCCACATCCAGTGCAGAGCCCAACACAGGGCTCAGTCTCACAACCCTGAGATCATGACCTGAGCGGAAACCAAGGAACAGTTGCTTAACTGATTGAGCCACCCAGGCACCTCTTAATGGCTCTTTTTTTAAACAAATGCGTTGTTTCTGTTCTACCAGTTCTAATCCCCGAAAAGACAACTGTCATTTAGAATATTTCCAGCTAATGTTTAAGTATATTCAGGCTATAATTATATCCTATGCCTTTAAGTGCCGCCTGAACAAAAATCTTCTGAAGCTTACTAACCACCATAGACCAGCATTCATAAGTTAGTGCTTACTGTGTACCAGGCACTGGTCTAAGCACCTTGCACACATTATCTCATCTAATCTTCACTACCTCCTCCCACCTACATAAGGTAGACTCTCTGAGAGGTTGTTTTACTTTGCCCAGGTCAATGGTAAGAAATGATGGAATTAGTATTCATACCCAGACAGTCTGGTTCCAGCACCTGCAGTCTTACACTCCCCTCTCTGCTGCATCCATTTTTACTTGTCACAATCATCAATACCGATGAAGTGGAATACAGGGGTACCTCAGAGATACCGCAGGCTCAGTTGGTCCAGGCTCCCTCAATAAAGCGAGTATCACAATAAAGCAAGTTATTGAAATAAAATGAATTCAGATGAATTTTTTGGTTTCCCAGTACATATAAAAGTTATGTTTATATTACACTATAGTCTCTTAGTGTTCAATAGCATTAATGTCTAAAAAACAATGTTCATAACTTAATTTAAAAATACTTTACTAAGGAGGGCACGTATTGCATGGTGCACTGGGTGTTATACGCAACTAATGAAGCATCAAACTTTACATCGGAATCTGGGGATGTACTGTATGGTGATTAACATAATATAATAAAATAAAATTAAAAAAAAATAAAAAATAAAAATAAAAATACTTTACTGCTAAGAAATGCTAACCATCATCTGAGCTTTCAGCAATCTGGGGATGTACTGTATGGTGATTAACATAATATAATAAAATAAAATTAAAAAAAAATAAAAATAAAAATACTTTACTGCTAAGAAATGCTAACCATCATCTGAGCTTTCAGCGAGTTGTAATCTTTTTGCGGATGGAAGGTCTTGATTCCATGTTTATGGCTGCTGCTGATCAGGGTGGTGGTTGCTGAAGTTTGGGGTGGCTGTGGCCATTTCTTAAAATAAGACAACAAAGTAGTTTGCCCCATAAACCAACTCTTCTTTTCACAGTTTCTCTATAGCGTGCAAAGCTGTTCAGTACTATTGTACCCACAGTAAAACTTCTTTCAAAATTGGAGACAGTCCTCTCAAACCCTGCCGCTGCTTTGTCAACTAAGTTTATGTAACGTTCTCAATCTGTTGTCGTTTCAACAGTCTTCACAGCACCTTCAGCTGGAGTAGGTTCCATCTCAAGAAAACACTTTCTTGACTCATCCATAAGAAGCAACTCCTCTTCTATTACAGTTTGATCATGAGATCGTAGCAGTTCAGTCCCATCTGCGGGCTCTACTCCTAATTCTAGTTCTCTCACCGTTTCTACCACATCTGCAGTGACTTCCTCCACTGAAATCTTGATCTCCTCAGAGTCCTCCGTGAGGGTTAGAATCCTGTTCATGTTACACTTTTGACCTCTTCCCATGAAGCACAAATGTTCTTAATGGCATCTAGAATGGTTAATCCTTTCCAGAAGGTTTTCACTTTATTTTGCCCAGGTACATCAGAGGAATCACTATTTATGGCAGCTTAGCCTCACAAAATATTTTTCTTAAATAATAAAACTTGAAAGTTGAAATGACTCCTTGATCCATGGGCTGCAGAATGGATGTTGTGTTAGCAGACACGTAAACAGCATTAATCTCATTGCCCATCTCCATCAGACCTCTTAGGTGACCAGGTGCATTGTCAATAAGCAGTCATATTTTGAAAGAAATATTTTTTTCTGAATAGTAGGTCTCAGCAGTGAGCTTAAAATAGTAAATCATGTTGTAAACAGATGAGCTGTCATCCAGGTTTTGTTCTATTTATAGAGCACAAGCAGAGTAAATTTAGCATAATTCTTAAGGGCCCTAGGATTTTTGGAATGGTAAATGAGCATTGGCTTCAACTTGAAGTCACCAGATGCATTAGCCCATAACAAGTGAGTCGGTCTGTCCCCTGAGGCTTTGAAGCCAGGCATTGATATCTCTCTAGCTATGCAAGTCCTAGATGGCATCTTCTTCCAACAGAAAGCTGTTCTGTCTACATGAAAATCCGTTGTTTAGTGTGGCCACCCTTATGAGTGATCTTGGCTGGATCTTCTGGGGAACTTGCCGCAGCTTCTCCGTCTGTACTTGCTGCTTCATTTTGTACTTTTTTTATGGAGATGGCTTCTTTCCTTAAACCTCATGAACCAACCTTTGCTAGCTTCACACTTTTCTTCTCTACCTTCCTCACCTCTCTCAGTCTTCACAGAATAAGAGTCAGGAGCTTGCTCTGGATTAGGCTTTGCCTTAAGGGAATGTTGTGGCTGGTTTGATCTTCTATCCTGACTACTAAAACTTTCTCCATATCAGCAAAAAGGCTGTTTTGCTTTCTTATCATTCATGTATTCACTGGAGTAGCACTTTTAGTTTCCTTAAAAAACTTTTCCTTTGCCTTCACAACTTGACTGTTTGGCGCAAGAGGCCTAGCTTTTGGCCTGTCAGCTTTTAACACACCTTCCTCACTAAACTTAATTATTTTTAGCTATTGATTTAAAGTGAGACATGAGACCCCTCCTTTCACTTGAACACTTAATTGGCCTCATGTCAATATTGTGTCTCAGGGAATAAAACTGTGTCTGGACTTAAGGAGAGGGAGAGAGACGGGGGAATGGCTGGTTGATGGAGCAGTCAGAATGCACACATTTATTGATTAAGTTTGCCATCTTATATGGGCACGATTTGTGGCACCCCAAACAAAAGATTACTGATCACAGATCACCATAACAAATACAGTAATAATGGAAAAGTTTGAAATATTGCCAGTTACCACAGTGTGACACAGAGGCATGAAATGAGCAAATGCTGTTGGAAAAGTGGTACTGACAGACTTGCCAATACAGGATTGCCACAAACCTTCAATTTGTTAAAAAAAAAAAAAATGCAGTTATCTGTGAAGTGCAATTAAAGCGAAGTCCAATAAAATGGGTATTCTGTGGTAGGAAAGATAATATCAAATGGTTGACAGTACTCCACAGGACTTTCCAGTACTAAGGTCTGTAGCCTACAGATAATTACTTTTCTAAGCCACATGTCAGAGGATTTTCAAGTTACACCCCAAAAGCATTTATGAAATTTTAGGTAGAGGTAAAAATGTCTACAGTATTTGGCGGTGTAATTTTTATCTAGATCCTCTGAGAAGTACACAGAACCAAATTGAATTCATGGATCTTTTTGAACCCAAATGTCTAGGTTTTGTCTATATAAGACATCCCTTTTGTACTCTGTCACCATCGTACACAAGCACTTTGCTGAAACAAGTAGAGAATAAGTAGAACAAGTACATAATAGATACATGGCAAACTAGATTGTATAAATCCATTGTAGAAATGCCTGTTCTCCCTCTCTGTTCTCATAAGCAGAAATTAAAGAACTGGTCTATCCAAACACAAATTTTAGGCTAATGAGAATTGGAAAGGACTATGATTCTCAAACTTGGCCACATGACCACCAACTAGAAATAACCTAGAGAAATCCTGTGCGTGCTCTGGTATCTACTCCGCGTCAAAATGAGCAGTCGCGTTATACTTACCTTTCGTGAATGATAGAGTTGTTTATTGCTTGTTTTTCCCTTTGAACAAAAACTTGAGCTTTACAGAGTTTGATTATATCTTGTTTTAAAAAATTTGGCTTTTTTCTTCTATTTTATTTTCTTAAAACATATGTACTTTTGAGCACCTGCGTGGCTCAGTTGGTTAAAGCTTCCGACTCTTGATTTTGGCTCAGGTCATGACCTCAGGGTTGTGAGATTGAGTCCCACGTCTTGCTCTGCACTGGGCGTGGAGCCTGCTTAAGATTCTCTCTCTCCCTCTGCTCCTCGCCCACTTTCTCTCTCTCTCCCCCCCCAACAATAAAAATATATATGTGTACTTTTTAATCTATAAAAATAGTGTTTCTTGGTTATCCCTGTTATATTAACCTGTAATTAGTAAAAATCCAAAATGTTCTAGGTACTAAATTATGTCCTTCCTCTATGATATATACATTTGCTTATGATTATATATTGTTTCTTTTTTTTTTTTTAAAGATTTTATTTATTTANCGACAGAGATAGAGACAGCCAGCGAGAGAGGGAACACAAGCAGGGGGAGTGGGAGAGGAAGAAGCAGGCTCATAGCGGAGGAGCCTGATGTGGGGCTCGATCCCATAACGCCGGGATCACGCCCTGAGCCGAAGGCAGACGCTTAACCACTGTGCCACCCAGGCGCCCCGACTATATGTTGTTTCTAAGTTGCTTGGCTATTTCTCTCCGTTGTTTTCTGCCTAACTGTAGAGTAACCAAATAAGGCAAATGGAAGAAGTAAAAATCTCAAAGAAGAGTAAAGTAGGAATTCTTCCGTTTGTTGCTGAATTTGAAGAATTTGCTGGACTCGCAGAATCAATCTTTAAAAATGCTGAGCGTCGTGGAGATCTAGATAAAGCATATACTAAACTTATCAGAGGAGTATTTGTTAATGGTAAGCTTTTGTTATGTTCTAAGGAATTTTTTGGTTGGTTGTTTTCACTATTTATGGTCACTCAAGTTGGGGGATAGATATGTTCATTATTTTCCGTATTCTATAGTCTTATTTAAGTTTTCTGAAAGTAGGTATTTCTTGAACCTGAAAAAATAAGAAGCAGTACATATAAAACCCATTCATATTCATCAGGAGCCACTTCTATTTTAGGGTTCATATGGGATTATCACTATGCAAAATTGGAATTCCTTTTTTAATCACAAAAAACAACCTTTTTAAAAAATTTAAAAATGAGATTTTACATTTGCATTTTAGCAAGAGTCTTCAGGGAGTGATAGGCAGTGATATCTGTGTAACAGTAAGCAAATCAGTTTACTTCTTTAGGCCTCAGTTTTCGTATCTGTCACATAAGGTAGATTAATGCTAAACTGTCTTCCTGTGTCAGATCCTACAATTAAGTTACAGAAACAGTATGATGTACCATTTAGTTTGAAATAAATGATCTGATTGCATATATTCAGGAATTTTAAAAGCTAAAACAATTGACAGGAAGTGGAATCATCTTACCAATTACATATCACATTTTCAGTGGAAACAGGTCTAGGGAAAGATAGAAAAATTACATGATTGAATGTTTGTATGGTTGATATTTCTTTTAAAATTCAAAGTAGCTTTGGGGCTCCTGGATGGATCAGTTGGTTAAGCCTCCAACCCTTGATCTCAGCTCAATTCAGGTCTCTATCTCAGGGTCATGAGTTTAAACCCCCAGGTTAGGCTCCATGCTGGGTATAGAGCCTACTTTAAAAAAAAAAGGTTTTTTTTAATTCAAAATAGCTTTGCTTAATATATGCTCATTATACACCCCCAAAAGTCTAAAAACAGATTTTAAAAATCAAGAAAAAAATAAAAATAATTTGTAGTTTCATCAGGCAGAGATAACATTTAATTTTTATTTGTCCAAACTTTTCAATATTTCTCCTTTATATGTATGTGCATATTGTGTGTATGTGTGTGTGTGTTCTTGAATGTAAGTTTTTATCATACCTTATACTCTGTTTTGGAACCTGCTACTCCATAATTCTAATGTCTTTCCTTGTCAATTTATATTATAACTGTAATCATTTTTAATGATTGCATAGTATTCCATGTATCATTATCAGGTTTCCTATTAATAAGCATTTAGTTTGTTTCCAGTTCTTTGCATATATATATATTTTATAAAGATTTTCTTTATTTACNTTAATGATTGCATAGTATTCCATGTATCATTATCAGGTTTCCTATTAATAAGCATTTAGTTTGTTTCCAGTTTTTTGCATATATATATATTTTTTAAAGATTTTCTTTATTTACGCGACAGAGATAGAGATAGCCAGCGAGAGAGGGAACACAAGCAGGGGGAGTGGGAGAGGAAGAAGCAGGCTCATAGCGGAGGAGCCTGATATGGGGCTCGATCCCACAACACCAGGATCACGCCCTGAGCCGAAGGCAGACACTTAACTGCCGTGCCACCCAGGCGCCCCTGCATATATTTTTTTATTCTTGTCCAATAATTTCCTTGGAGTAAATTACTAGAAATGGAATTACCAGGTCAAAAGGTTTGCATATATCTCAAGGCCTTTGCCAAACTGTCTCACAGAAAGTTATACCAGTTAAGTGTTCTGAGCAGTTGGTGAAAGTTTTTATCACATCTCATTAATGCTGAATATTAGTAAGTATTATCAGTCTTTTTATTCTTTGTCAACCTAATGGCTAAAATTGATTTTGTTTATGGTATTCTTTTTTACCATGCAAGAGCTTTGAAATTTCCTGTCAGATTTATCCATCTCTCCCTTTATGATTTCTAAGTTTTGGACCTTCTGTAAAAAGGTCATGCTATCACAACATTATTTTTTTAATTAGCTTTATTTTCCTTGTACTTGTGATTATATTTGTTTATTTGCTTTTTACATTTTTAGGTACTTGAGCAATTTAGAATTTGTTCAGCTGAAAATGGGAATTAGGAATCCAGGTTTATTAGTGTGTTCAAAAGGACCAGCTGGTTGTCCTCTAACACATTTTGAGTAATTCATCATTTCCCCCACTGATTTGAAAAGCCACCTTTATTACATACTGCATTTCCATATATATATATGTGTGTGTGTGTATATATATATATATGTATGTATGTATATGTGTATATGTATATATGTATATATATATACATGTATATATATGGATTTATATGTATATATGACTATTTTAGAGTCATTTTTTTTTGTTAGGGCTAGGTGGATTTGAAGACCCTTCAGAATGTCTTAAGTCCAGAGCTGTGCTTACTTACTTAAACTTACAAATGAAAAAAATTGTGTAAATATTTTTATAGCTATATATGATAATACGTCAGGATGTTATTATTTTTTTTTTCTTTTAGTGGAGAAAGTAGCAAATGAAAGCCAGAAGACCCCCAGGGATGTAGTTATGATGGAAAATTTTCACCATATTTTTGCAACACTTTCTCGTTTGAAAATCTCATGTCTAGAAGCTGAAAAAAAAGAAGCCAAACAAAAATACACAGATCACCTTCAGTCTTATGTCATTTACTCTTTAGGACAACCTCTTGAAAAACTAAATGTAAGTATATTTTCATTCAGTGTTATTTTCCTGATTTTAAACCTCTATACATACGTTTACATTTGAAAAACAACAACAAGACATTCATCCTAATTTGCTCATGTATTGATGCGAAGGATAAGGAAGGAGGGACTGACCCAGTTATCCAAGGTTCCAGTTACTAAGACACTGCTAGATGCTCTGTATGTTATTTCTTTTAATTGTTGTAAACAATGATGTGGGATAAGATAGTATCAACCCATTTTACAAATGAAGAAACTGAAAGTAAATGAACTTACTTGAAGTTACAGTAACTGGCAAGTAGCCAGCTGAGGGATGAATCCTAGATTAGGCTTTTCCATTATACCAGACTCTCCTGTTTCATACCTCACAAATGGCTCATCTTTAACCTTAGTTCAGATGAAGATTTCGAAAACTTTATCAAGATAAAAGGAAAACCAAAAATTGTTTTTTTCATTGCCTTTTTCTTTCCTTTCCTTTCCTGAACTGACTCATTCCCCAGAGAATATTTGATCATTAAAATTAAGAAAGGATGGTTTTGGGGCAGCTGGATGGCTCAGTGGGTTGAGCCTCTGACTTTTGGGTTCAGCTCAGGTCATGATCTCGGGTTGTGAGGTCAAGCCCTGCATCAGGCTCCGCACTCAGCAGGAGTCTGCTTGAGGATTCTCTCCCTCTGCCCCTCCCTCTGCACACTGAATGACTGAATGATTGAATGAATCTATCTTAAAAAAAATATATATCTGTTGTCAACAGCAAACACTTAAAAGATATTTAGTCAAATACAGAACCAATTCCTTCTGAAACTTAATTCCTTTAGGGTAAAAATTCTGTCTCAGACCTAAATCTTATGTGATACTTAACGGCAACATCAGAGCCATTCCCTGTGAAATCAAATTTAAAGCAGAAACATTGCTAGATCCTTTAATATTTAATATTGTTACAGAAGCCCTAGCATAAGACCTGAAACATAAAAGATATAAAAAGGAGAGTCAGCGGGTTACCTGGGTGGCTCAGTCAGTTAAGCATCCGACTCTTGATGTCAGCTCAGGTCATGATCTCAGGGTTATGAGGTCAAGCCCCGGCATCGGCATCAGGGTCTGTACTGGGAGTAGAGCCTACTTAAGATTATCTCTCCCTGGGGCGCCTGGGTGGCACAGCGGTTAAGCGTCTGCCTTCGGCTCAGGGCGTGATCCCGGTGTTATGGGATCGAGCCCCACATCAGGCTCTTCCGCTATGAGCCTGCTTCTTCCTCTCCCACTCCCCCTGCTTGTGTTCCCTCTCTCGCAGGCTGTCTCTATCTCTGTTGAATAAATAAATAAAATCTTTAAAAAAAAAAAAAAAAGATTATCTCTCCCTCTGCCCCTCCCCACCCTGCTCGCACGCATATGCTCTCTCTCTCTTTCTCTCTCTCTCAAGAAAAAGAAAAGAGGGTCAAGATTATAATTACCTATGGGGGCGCCTGGGTGGCACAGCGGTTAAGCATCTGCCTTCGGCTCAGGGCGTGATCCCGGCGTTGTGGGATCGAGCCCCACATCAGGCTCCTCTGCTATGAGCCTGCTTCTTCCTCTCCCACTCCCCCTGCTTGTGTTCCCTCTCTTGCGGGCTGTCTCTATCTCTGTCGAATAAATAAATAAAATCTTTAAAAAGAAAAAAAAAGATTATAATTACCTATGTATAATAGGTTGAAATTACTGATCTATGATTAAGTAGCAAGATTCAAAATAAATATATAAAAAACCTATTTATTTCCTATATGTCATAATAACCAATTAAAAGTTTATGTAGAAATGAAAATTTAAAAGCACCAGGAATAGACTTGTCAAAACTGTTATTAGCAAAAACATAATAATAATAATTTAATGAAGAACAAACAAATAGTAATTGCCAACAATATTTTAGAGAAAAATAATGAGAGGGGGTTGGCTTTTCAATATTAGATCGTATTGTATAGTGCTCAAGCAAAGGCATGCCAGTCAGTAAAACTGCATATTTAAAAAACAAATATAGTTCACAGACAACCAGAGATGAATATTTGTAACAATCCAGTAGTCAGTAATATAAAATATAAAATACCTTTTTAAAATGAATAATAAAATGCTAAGATCCCAATGTATAAATGGGCAAAGGTTCTGAATGTACTATGAAGCATAGGAAAGCAGATTAACTTCATTTTATAGCCAAAGAATTATGAAACAAATCTTTTTCACTCATCAAAATGCAATAGTTTCTTTAAATTGTGATAATACTGATGATAATATGTTAAACAGCAGTCTCTTGTAGTGTTGACAGAAATATAAATCAATTGAACTTTCCTGGGAAGCAGTTTATGTATATGAAGACTCTTCAGAGTACTTATAACTATACTCAACTGAGGAATTGTAGTCATAGCAAATTGTGCTGAAAAGTAATCAGCAATGTGGGTAGTTATGTATGAAAGATATTTATGACAATTGTGTTTATAATAAATTTCTTTTAATCTGAGTAGATTTTGCCAACTCTGAAAAAAAGTGAAAAATGGTGAATATCCAATACTGGAGGACTGAATTAGAAATTGTAGTTCAGTCATTAGATAGAATAATACGCAGCCATTAAAATTTATACTTTGGAAAAAACATTGAAATATTACATGGAAAATACAACATACAGTGTTATAATCTCATTTATGTACTCACATCAAAAGACTAGAAGGAGAGGCGCCTGACTGGCTTAGTCAGTAGAGCATACGACTCTTGATCTTGGGGTTATGAGTTCAAGCCCCACTTTGGGTGTAGAGACTACTTAAAAAAATAGAATCTTAAAAAAAAAAAAAAGACTAGAAGGAAATCTAAAGTGTTAACAGTGGTTATCTCTGAGTAGTGGAATAATAGCTGATTGTTATTTTATCCTTTATACTTTTATATATTTTCTGAGTTTAACACAGTGAATAAATACTGTTTTATAAATAGGGTTTTTTAATTTAAGTGATAATAAAAGCAGTGCTTAGCCATTATTTCTTTTTTTTTTTTACATTTTTATTTATTTTAGTGGTTTGTGGTTTTTTTTTGTAGTTTCAAGTTTTTATTTAAATTCCAGTTAACATACAGTGTAATATTAGTTTCAGGTGTAGAATTAGTGATTCATTACTTATATACAACACCCAGTGCTTATCACAGCAAGTGCCCTCTTTAATACCCATCACCCCTTTAGCCCATCCTCCCACCCATCTCGCCTTCAGCAACCTTCAATGTGTTCTCTGTAGTTAAGAGTCTCTTATGGTGGGGGCGCCTGGGTGGCTCAGTCAGGTAAGCGTCCACCTTTGGCTCAGGTCATGACCCTGGGACCCTGGGATCGAGTTCCAGATTGGGCTTCCTGCTAGGCGGGAGTCTGCTTCTCCCTCTGCCTCTGCTTGGCTCTCCCTCCGTTTGTGTGCTCGTGCGCCCGCTCTCTCTCTCTCTCTCTCTGTCAAATAAATAAATAAAATCTTAAAAAAAAAAAAAAGAGTCTTTTTATGGTTTGCTTCTTTTCTTCTCTCCCCCCCATTCATTTGTTTCTTCAATTCCACATATGAGTGAAGTCATGGTGTTTGTCTCTGACTGATTTATTTCACTTAGCAGAATACTCTCTAGCTCCGTCCACATTGTTGCAAATGGGAAGACTTCATTTTTTTGTTGATGGCTGAGTAATATTCCATTGTGTATATATACCACATCTTCTTTTTTCATTTCCTTGAAGCATTTCTTTGAAGGTGTGGAAGCTCGAGTAGCACAGGGTATAAGAGAGGAGGAAGTAAGCTATCAACTTGCATTTAACAAACAAGAACTACGTAAAGTCATTAAAGAGTATCCTGGAAAGGAAGTGAAAAAAGGTCTAGATAACCTCTACAAGAAGGTTGATAAACATTTATGCGAAGAGGAAAACTTACTTCAGGTATGCTTAGTTCTGTTGACTCTCCTAGATTGTACATCTTTACATATATTGCTTTTCTCCAGAAAAGTCCTCTGAAAAGCCTACAGATTTTTCTAATTTTAGTGCAGGAGGATATTTCCATAAAGTACCATAAAGTACAGGCCAGACTAATGAGTTGGAATAATAAAAGGAATAATATTTAGAATTTAGAATATGTTTATATGGCTATTCCTGTTTATTTTATATTTCTGCCTTATTGTTTTGAGGCATTAGTTGTTTTGCTTTTTGGGGGGTGGGGCAGTTTTTTTAGGCTTTTTTTTTTTGTTTTTTACACTTGAGGGGAATAACCAAAAGGATTAGAGTTTAGTACAGTGGAGCATGGGAGCCAGAGTTAGAAACAGGTTCATAATCTGGCTCCAGATTAAGCTGCCTGACTTTAGGCAAGTCATTTAACCTCTCTGAGCCTCAATTTTCTTATTTGAAAAGTGGAAATAATACCTCTCTCATATAGTGGACACTACTATTATTGTCACTGCCGTTTTATAGATGAGAAAATCAAAGCTTAGAGAGGTGGAGTAACGTGACCAAGAGACCACAGCTAATGGATGGTAGAGCCAGATTTAAACCCCAAATTAGGCCACTATTGTTTATGAACTGTACTGAAAGGCCCAGAGATGAGTGAGAGTCATTCTGACTTCAGCATCGTCAACACCTTTATGAGGGCTGTTGCATTTGTGTTTGCCTCTGAAAGTCAGATGGTTACAGATAAAGTGAGAGGAGTGGCAATAGAAGAAATACCATGAGCTGAAAGATGTAAAGCAAAAAGTGTAATACTGTTTAGTAAACAGACTTAAGGTGACAGGAATTCAGGGTTTATGAGATTAAGGGTTTATAAGGAAAAATCCTGGAAGAAAACATTCCCTCATCTGTTGGATAATGATGGTCAGAGCACCCACGCTCACCGGGTAGTCATGAGACTTAATAGGGTAATACCTATATAAAGCACCTTGTACTGTGCTCGTACAGAGTAAGCAGCAATAAATGGCCCCGGTTAGTATTAGCTAGTATGTCAATGTATATGTCAGATTCTGCCTTGGTAGTTGTCAACTGAGTAGTTTCCACTTGCTAAATCATAAATCCTTGGATTATATATAATCCATCTGTCTCATCTTGGTATCCTTCATGGCATCAGGCAATGTTTCGTATCATCAATTTTATATAAATGTTGAGACTTTCATCTGGAATGAAATTTAAGCATTAACTGCTGCATTTCATTTAATTACTAGTCTTAGTTCCAAGTATAATTGTGCATATACGCATCTCTATTGGATATTGTAATAGATATAATAATAGCTAAAATATATTGAGTGCTTACCGTGTCAAACACTGTACTAAGCACCTTACATACATGCACTCATTTAATCTTCACAAGAAACTTATGAGGAAGGTATCATTGTTACTACCCTGTTTACAGATGAGGAACTTGAGGCCCAGAGCAGTGATGCAACCTACTTAAGGTCACATATCTTGTAAGTAGAAGGAGCAAAGATGCACATTCTTAACCATTACACTCTGCTAAAGTCTTAGACTGTATCTTGACATTATTTCTACATACTTGATTATATATTTCTATTCATAATTTAATGACTTTTGTTTTCATTTTTATAATAGGTTGTGTGGCACTCTATGCAAGATGAGTTTATACGTCAGTACAAGCACTTTGAAGGCTTGATAGCTCGCTGTTATCCTGGATCTGGTGTTACAATGGAATTCACTATTCAGGACATTCTAGATTATTGTTCCAGCATTGCACAGTCCCACTAAAAAAGAAGAGATAGATGAAAGAAGTGTCTACTGTTTTATGTATATACATATATACATGTATATATATATGAAAAGGAAAGCAAAGATTTAGGTGCTAGGGAGCCCCCGTTGCTTTAAGTCAACAGAGTGAGTAGGAGGAATGGTTATATACAACTTTCCTTATCTGTGTAACTAATAACATGAGACCTAGCTGTTGGAGGTGGTCACTTGGCCACATGTGCTAACAGGCATTGAAAGGAAAAAGAGCAAATTCAGTGTCCCAGAAAGTGACAAAACCATACTTTTGACAAGTTTACTTAATCCATTGTGGTAGAAAAGGTACAACTCCAATAAATGTATCATTTAAATGTTTAAAAATTTTAAAAACTTCTGAAAGAAGAAAAGATAAATGAAAAAAGCACTCTGAGTACACCAGACATTATTCAAAATTGTCAAGTAACTGTTTTGAGAACCCAGACTTAAAACTTTATGTAATTTTAAATGTCAGATAAATGGGTAATACCATACTACAAATATTCAAGAGCAAAAGTACCAATTTATGTAGCAGTTTTATTTGCCCAATAGGTTGTGAACTAACTTAAAACATTTCTCTCATCATAAAATGCCTTTAGCATTTTTCTATGACCGAACAAAGTTTTCTTTTATTGCCTAGTTTCTTGTATTTGACAATGGTTATCCTATGTGTAAGGCATTGGGAGTTCTTCAGTTTTCACTAATTCACTACTGCCTACAAATCATGTAACTACTAAAATATTGTACAGAATTTTTTGTCCTCTAACTAATGTGTATATGGATAAAGGATCTTGTGATGATCAGTTGTAAACTTAGATTTTGAGAATTATGTGACTGTGTGTGGCAATGAATTTGAAATAAAGAAATTCTCAAAAAAAAATTTTTTCAGAAAAGTTAAAATTTGTTATCATTCTTAGATCTCTTATATGCTGTTTTTTATAAAAGCAAATTCTTACCAAAGCAATGTACAAAAATTAATTACATTTATCACAAAACACTTAAAAGTGTAATAAGAATAAAACCATTTATAATAGCATCAAAAATATTTAGTATTTAGGACTAAATCTAACAAAACATTGTACTAAGGACTGAATTGTGCCTTATCAAAATTCATATGTGGAACCCGTAACCACCACCAACCCCAACAGTGTGACTGTATTAGAGATAAGGCCTTTAAGGGTGTGATTAAGGTTAAAGGAGGTCATAAGGATAGAGCCCTGATCCAACAGAACTGATGCCCTTATAAGAATACACCAGAGCTCTTCACCTGCACATGAGGACACCACAAAAAGGCAACCGTTTGTAGGCCAGAAAGAGAGCTCACAAGAATCCAGCCACACTGGCACCCTGATCTTGGACTTCCAGCCTCCAAAACTGAGAAAATAAATTTCTGTTAGCCTACTCAATCTATGGCATTTTATTATGGCAGCCTGAGCTAATAAAACAAGATGTATAAGATCTTTAGGAACAAAATTATAAAACTATTGAAAGATATTAAAGAAGGCCTAAATAAGTGGAGGACTATTCCATGTGTCTAGATAAGAGCACATAACACAGTAGAAATATCAGTTATTCTCAAATTTAAAGATTCAGTACAGATTTCCAATTTCCATTCCTGTGCATAAGAAACTTGGAAGTCACCTCTCCATTCTAACAAGTGAAAAGCTGAACAACCTGAAAATCAACTCTTAGATCTGTAAGAGTAGTGAGGTCACAGGGCGAATCACGGCCACAATAGGAGAGACCCAACAGGAGAATACAGAGAAGCAGGACTTACTGGACCAGAAACCCACAAGCTGAAACATCCACAGGAACCAGTGTCCAGGTAGGAAAAACTGAACTATAATTGACAAATTGCTTGAGGCTGAGTGGGGGTTAAGTCTGAGAAATAACTCCCAGTCATTGGGACTCTTTGAGAGTTTTACCTCCTGTAGTTCTACCAGTGAATGTCAAGAGAAAAATCCCCTTGTGCTTCTGGCGGGGGGATGAAGAAAGGATCCATTCTGAAATATGGCAGAGTATTCTGCTCCTGACAAATTGTGCTCTCAGGAGAAACTATTTAACCAGAGCCTAAGTGAACTGGGAGAAGGGAAGTACCCAGTTGGCTCTAGCCAACATGGAGGAAGAGAAATACCCAACTTCAGTCCATTCTATGTCATCTTTTCCCGCATAAAGGAGGAAGGAGGACTGAAAAGCACAGGTAAAGTTGTGCCTGGAGGTATAGGCTCACTAAAAGACAGACCTATTCATAGGACTATATAGTTCCTCTCCCCCCACACCCCACCCCCACATTACTAATGGCCTATTTACAGCAGTTCCTTTTACCTAGCACATCACATCTGGCTATCAAGGAAAAAATTACAAGACATAATAAAGGCAAAAAAACACAATTTGAAGAGATAAAGCAAGCATCAGAACAAGACTCAGATATGACAGGCTTTTTGGAATTATCAGAGCAACAGTTTAAAATAACTATAATATGGTAAGTGCTCTAATGGATAAAGTAGAGCACATGCAAGAACAAATAGGCAACGTAAGCAGAGACAGAAATTCTTTAAAGAAACCCCAAAGGAAATCAGTGATCAAAGCACTGTAACAGAAATGCAGAATGCCCTTGATGGGCTTATTAGTACACGGACACAGCCGAGGAAGGAATCTCTGAGCTTGAGTATATCTCAAACCTAAAAAGTAAAGAGAACAAAGACTAGTAGGGGGGAAAAAACAATAGAATATCTAAGGACTGGAACAACTACAAAAGGTATAACATGCGTGTAATGGGAATACCAGAAAGAGAAGAGAGAAAGGAACAGAAGAAATATTTGAAATGATTGAGAAATTCCGAGTTAGTGTCTGACACCAAACCACAGATCCAGAAAGCTGCTCCAGGGGGCGCCTGGGTGGCACAGCGGTTGAGCGTCTGCCTTCGGCTCAGGGCGTGATCCCAGCGTTATGGGATTGAGCCCCACATCAGGCTCTTCTGCTATGAGCCTGCTTCTTCCTCTCCCACTCCCCCTGCTTGTGTTCCCTCTCTCGCTGGCTGTCTCTCTCTCTGTTGAATAAATAAATAAAATTTAAAAAAAAAAAGAAAAGAAAAAAAAAAAAAGAAAGCTGCTCCAGAAAACAAGCAGGATGAATGCCCAAAAAACTACACCTACACATATCATTTTCAAGCCTCAGAAAACGAAAGATGAAAAAAAATTCTGAAAGAAGCCAGAGTAAAAAAAAAAAAAAAGACTTCAAGAGGAACAAAGATAAGAATTACATTCAACTTCTCAGATAGGGCATCTGGGTGGCTTAGTCGTTAAGCGTCTGCCTTCGGCTCAGGTCATGATCCCAGGGTCCTGGGATCAAGCCCCGCATTGGGCTCCCTGCTCCGCTGGGAGCCTGCTTCTTCCTCTCCCACTCCCCCTGCTTGTGTTCCCTCTCTGGCTGTCTCTCTCTCTGTCAAATAAATAAATTCTTTAAAAAAAANTCTTTTAAAAAAAAAAGTATTACATTCAACTTCTCAGAAACCAGGCCAGCAAGAAGAGAGTGGAGTGAAATATTTAAAGTGTTGAGAGAAAAAAACCCACCCACCTAGAATTCTATACCCTGTGAAATTATCCTTCAAAAGTCAAGGAGAGATGAAGACTTTCTCAGATGAGCAAAAATTAAGGGAATTTGTTGCCAACAGACTTGCTTTTTGCAAGAAATATTAAAAGTACTTCTTGGGGTTCCTGGGTGGCTCAATTGGTTAAGCTTCCAACTCTTGATTTCGGCTCAGGTCATGACCTCAGGGTCGTGAGATGGAGGCCCACATTGGGCTCTGCACTCAGGGGGGAGTCTGCTTGGGATTCTCTCCCTCTGCCTGTCCCCCCACTCATGTGCTCACTCTGTCACTCTCTCTCAAATAAATCTTAAAAAAAAAAAAAAAAAACTTTGAAGAAAGGAAAAAATAAAATGAGACGAAACCAGAGAGGGAGACAAAACATAAGAGATTCTTAATCATGGGAAACAAACTGAGGGGTGCTGGATGGGAGGGAGGTGGAGGGATGGGGTAATGGTGATGGACATTAAGGAGAGCACATGATGTAATGAGTACTGAGTATCATATAAGACTGATGAATCACTGACCTCTACCTCTGAAACCAATAATACATTATATGTTAATTAATTGAATTAAAGTAAAAAAATGGAAAAAGAAAAAAACTTTTTTAGAAGGAAAATGGTAGTGAAAATGAGTGAGTTTTAGCTACACACAACAGTGTAGATAAGTACCAGGAAAATAATGTCGGATGAAAAAAAGTCAAGAAGAATGCACACAATATGATTCTATTAATATAGAATTCAAAAACCTTCAAAACTAAACACTATGTGGTTTAGAGTCACAANGTAAAAAAATGGAAAAAGAAAAAAACTTTTTTAGAAGGAAAATGGTAGTGAAAATGAGTGAGTTTTAGCTACACACAACAGTGTAGATAAGTACCAGGAAAATAATGTCGGATGAAAAAAAGTCAAGAAGAATGCACACAATATGATTCTATTAATATAGAATTCAAAAACCTTCAAAACTA
>NC_048228.1:67384161-67393212 GCF_002007445.2 Ailuropoda melanoleuca | reverse complement strand
CCATTCTGGATCCTGGTCACTATCCACCACAGTGCCTGTGCTCTAGAAGGATTAGGCAGATGACTATACTAGATGACCAATCAGACTCTCCGTCTCTGCCAGGGATCTGAATCTTGGGTAGAGTGACACTTGAGTGGGATGAAGACCATTGGAGTTAAATTATTCCAATGATCATACCAAAGAGACCATATGTAAACGTCTTCTCTAAAGATCCCCAGAGTTGTTCTGGTTTCCATTCCTCCCAAGGTCCAGTGGTTCTGTTTTCCACTGATTCTGTGAATCACCCAATATTCTTTCCATATTGAGGGCAGGGAGTGATAGGGAGCACGTCAGTTAGTTTCTGTAGCTTGCAGTCAAAGATCCCTGACTGAAGCAGGCAAAACGCGTATATACATAAAATCAAACACACGATATAAGGCAATAAATTATAGATGCCAAGTGAATGATATAGATAGTAAGTGTTGTAATAATTCAGAGGAGCTAGCTATATTTGTGGTCTGATAAAGTCAAGGCAAGGAAGATTTTGTAAAGGAAATGGGACATGTGTCATTGAGTTACTGCCACCTATCCATTGGACAACATCCATGAAGATCGGTGACAGTAGAGTGTTGAGCTAAGAGCTCAGACCCTGAAGCCAGAGAGAATGGGTCTCAAGTCCTGGCTCTGTCTGGCTATATGATCTTGTTCAAGTAAGTTAGCTTCTTTGTGCCTCGGTATCCTTTATTTGTAAAATGGAAATACTAGTACTCCTCTCATAGGTTCATTGTAAGGATTAAATCAAATAACATTTGTAAAATGTTTAGCACAATGCTAATAAGCACTCAATTTTAAAAAGAAATGAATCAATCATGTATTTCTTGGCAATGGTTGAGAAATCATACTCAGCTCTCCAGAGTGAATGGATGAAATGGAGCAATGTAATTGGTCCAAGAAAATGACAACACATAAAAGGGATCCATTCCTTTTTCCCAGCACCCATCCTACCTCCCTCCACACACAGACACACACACATTTTCTCAGGCTAGAAGGAGTCTCATCGAGGTCTTTGACTGGGGAGCCATCATCCACTATTAAAAGTCTTTAATAACTTGCTAGTGGTGTTTTATCAGTCCTCAGTAACCTGCAAGATAAGCATTATTGTCACTAATACCCATAGAGAGGTACAATGAGTAAAATATCTTCACTCAAACAATCCAGAAGAGGGGAGCCTGGGTGACTCAGTTGGTTAAGCATCTGCCTTTGGCTCAGGTCATGATCTCAGGGTCCTGGGATTGAGTCCTGAGTCAGCCTTCCTGCTCAGCAGGACGTCTGCTTCTCCTTCTCCCTCTGCCCCCACCTCCCCCTTGTTCTCTGTCTCTCTCTCTCTCTCAAATAAATAAATAAAATCTTTTTAAAAGAAGATTAAGAAATTGATTTTTATTAATTTGATGTTTTTCCTAATTCATGAAGCCTATGTTCCTTTTATATATGGCCAAATAAGACTAAGAAGGCAACTATTTTAATACTTCTTTTCATTAGGAAATCTTTCAGAATTTTCAGAGAAAAATTACTTCCACTTTTCAAAGAGGAAAAACTACTGAACTCTAAGCTCCTTGAGGGAGATGTAGGCCAGTGAATAAAATACATTTACAGGTGACATGCTAGAAGTAGGTCGAGATGAAGTAACTGATTCTAGCTGGGACACAGTAGGGAGTCTTCATAAGTCTTCTTGCTTCTACTCTGTATAATTCATTCTTTTCACAGAAACCTAAGTAACACTTTAAAACATGAACAAATCACACGGATTTCCTCATTTGTACCTTTTGTCCCAGTTGCTATAACTATGTGACAAATGACCTCAGACTGTTGTGAGGGAAAAAAACCATTTTTTATGCTCATGAATTCTGTGTGTCAGGAATTCAGAAAGGACACAGTGGAGATGACTTGTCTCTGCTCCATGATGTCTGGAAGCTTAGCTGCTGTACTCAGAGGTTGAGGCCAGAATCATTTGAGGACTTACCCTCTCACCTGACTGGTGGTTGATGCGGGCTGTTGGCCAAGAGCTTCAGTAGCTCTCCACACGAACTCCTGCAGGTGATCTCTCTGTGAAGACGTTTGCATTTCCTCACATCACAGTCGCTAGGTTCCAAGGGAAAATGTCCAGAGAGAGAGACAGGGTAAAACTGTATCATCCAATCTTCATTGTTCAGTATAAGATCTCTAAGTATGATAGGAAGCATTTAAAAGAACACTGCAAATAAATTAATCTCATAATTTAATCTCTGTTCTATTTTAATCAGATGCAAACCTATCGAGAAAGCTCAAAAACTGACTAAGTATCTTAACAAATTTATGTTACAGTAAGTTTTTTCTTAGAGACATTTTATGTAATCTATATTATTTGATAATTCATTATTCAATTATTTATTCATTCATCAAACCTTTTGGGGACCTCTGGTGCTACAGAGGCAAGCTCAAAAAGCTCATAGTGTGATAGGGGGATGGACAAGTAAAAAAGATTCAAACAGACAGCTTACACTCATTAATATCTTTAGGGAAAAGAGTAAAACAGGGGTCAGGTCAGGGAAAATATTGGAAGTTTCTTGGGGACTTTGACTTTGTAATCTCCCACATTGTTTGAATTCCTCTACAAGCATATACTAATTGATAATTTTGAAACATGGTAAAATGTACATGTTAGTTAATAAGGCTAATATTGTAGAAATTATCAGCATGATATTTCTCTTTTGCTTTTCCTAGCACATATTTTTCCCAGTTTACACAAGACACCAACCAGTCTCAGAAGGAGATTAAGAGATTTGTTATAGAATGAGAACACTGATTGCTTACTGGGTGCCAGGCACTGTTCTAAACAATTTACATGTAATGCAGAGAGAAAGATCAAATTAATATTCAGCTTCTGACCTTCAAATAAGTTTGTGAAGCTGAACAATAGCTTCAAAAAATAGGTCATTGAATCGGGAGGGGATTTCCTAAATTCTTTTATTAGGCTTCATCCCCCATCCGTTAGAAACAAGGCGTGGGTGACTTGGCTCAGACAGTTCTTTCCTTGAGTATAGAAGACACTCAGTTGAGGAGTTCTAACTATTCTGTGGTAGAAGGAGGGTGTGTTACCAAGGAAGTGGGAAGGAAACCATTCCTCTTCAGCCCCAGAACTGTGGGACGAAGAGAGCAAGACAGGAACGCAGCAGACACCTGTCCTAAGTATGTAGTATGAGACTGGGGAAGGCACCAGGGCAAGAGGATTTCCTTCTTCCTCCTTCCCCATCTGAGACTCTGAGAAGAGGCCTCATTGCAGGCTGCCTCATGTCAACCCATGTAGGCCAGCATGGCCAGGCAGAGAAAAGTCATGAGATTTAACTTCAGAGTCACCTATACTTTCTAGATACTCAGTCACCCTTGTGACTGAGAATATCTGAGAATCTGGCTGGGGATCCACAGTGCCTGTGAGGGAGGTGAGGGACTGCAAGATGGGATAGGATAAAATGGAAGTCACAGCCAGTCACAGGAGGATGCAATGGTGGGAGGAAGCCAGGGAAGGTGGAGTGGGTCAGAAAGGGCCATCAGAAAGAGCAACAGAGACAGGCAGAGAGATACCCATGCATCACACTAGCCACAGCCCAATGCCAACAATGCCAAGAGCAACCAAGTGGACAAGAGTAGAAGAGGTTCCCAAGGACCGCAGTCTTCCCCTCAGCCACAAAGTCGGGCAACTCCACACCTCTCCACATGCATCCACACAGTTAGCATTTTGGAGCTGAAAGGGTGAAAAATTCTGACAGACTAAGCGTTTATTTTCCAAGACAGACCAACATCACATTTCAAAGGGAGTGCTTAAATTATTGGACCAGATTAAATTTAAACCAGGAAGGCTGTAAATGTTCCATTGTTTTTACTCCTCACCAGCAGGTGGGGATGGAGGAAGAAGCTGGATTAGTTAACAAAGGGACAGTTTCTCTGTGTTTCAGAGATGTGGTGTGAGTTAAATTCACAATCCTGCTAAATAAATTTAAAAATCAATTACAATACAGAATATTAAATGCTATGAAAAGAAGCGTAGGGTGCTATGGGAGCTCAAAGCAGCAAAAGTAATTGCCGTATTGGATCAGACCCATAGCGCATCCAGCCCCGGATTTGGTCTTTCTAGTGAAACCTCAAGTGCTGAGCACTAGAGCAGGGAGCATGGCTGATTTTGACTTTGCATTTCGTCAACTGGAAAATTGAGGGTATTCCTTGAAATATCACCAGCTTCTCATAATACCTCACCTCATATTTGGCATCCATTGATTTCTCCAACTCTTCTTAAACATATTTATACATCTGCACTATCTTTGAGAGGCTTTAAGTCTCTGTAGAGGATATTTTTGAACCTTCTCAGGGTTTTTTAAAGGCTTATTTATTTATTTATTTATTTATTTTGAGAGAGAGAAAGCATGGGTGAGAAGGAGAGGGAGAGAGAGTCTGAGGCAGACTCTGCGCTGAGCACAGAGCCCAACGTGGGGATCGATCCCACAACCGGGAGATCATGACCTGAGCGGAAACCAGGAGTCAGACGCTTAACCGACTGAGCCACCCAGGCGCCCCCGAAACTTCTGTTTGTTATCATCCAATTTTGGTCAGTTAGGAAGAGTGAGGTAAGGCAAGTTCTGTGTATCAGAATCTTCCTCTTCAGATGGTTTTCCCCAACCCTGAGGGGAAAAAAAAATAAAAAGAAACCAAAGTATATGTTTGAGGTTTAGATAGTACATACAGTTTGCTCAGAATGGCTCAAAACATGAATTTTATTTCCTCACATGCAGGTCTTCCTTTTGCCCCTAGAAATAACTCCAGTGTAACCCATGACTTTTTGGGTGTCTCTGAAGTAGAATAAGTCCATAATCAGGAACAAAAATATCCAGTTCCCTGTCATCAACAAAACTTTAAGCATGGCTGAACAGTCAATGTTTTCGCCCTTTCCTAGCTTTGGGCTGCTACAGGGAGAGAAAATAAAGGGAAGTGGTCACTTGCTTTCCTCTTTCCCATCCTCATTTCAAGTCCTCCTCTACCCAAGCTGCCAAAGAAAGAGGAGGGGAGGGGACAGGAAAGTTCTTACTTGACCAGTGTTGCCGTGAACCAATGTCTGCTCTCTGGCCCTACCAGATGTCTAAACCTCTTTCTTTGTTGTTGTGGGTGCTTTGGAAACCCCCTCCCTTCTTCTCTAGGGCTCTCTCACCTGCAGCTCAAAAGTCAAGGCATCCCTATTCCCAGAGGTCTCTTACTCCTTCTCTACCCTGAAACTGGCACAATCTCCAGCTTCCCTTCCTGTAGACCTTCCTAGACAGGACCCTTTCCCATTAGGGTTTAGTTTCAGACCACAGAAATCCCTCTAGGTCACTTAAACAGAAGGAGACCTACAACCAGGTTATAGGAGGCTGACAAAAATTGTTTGGAAGGGCTAGAAGAACACACTCTAGGCAAAGCGTCTGGAAACAGTTACCAATGCCAGGATCACATCTCCCTTGTGGTCAGGAAAGCTTTCACCAGCAGGATGAAATCTCTCTTGATTTGAGATGAAGAGACAAGTTTTCCAAAAATTCCTGGATCACTTTTAACATTCTGTTACACTGCTAATAAAACCCTAATTCGGTCTGGGAATGAATCAAAACTCTTTCAGGCCTTCTCTGCCAGGGATTGCTCTTGGGGTGGGCATGGAACCCAGTTCTGGACAATAAAGGGAACTCTACCAGGGTATTCTGGCTGACATTTTTCTCCCTGATGACAAAGAGGCCTTTGAGGCAAAATCCTCTTTTTTCTGGTCATGAAATCCCTGTCCTCTGCCCTCACTTTTTTTTTTTTTAAGATTTGTATTTATTTGAGAGAGAGAGAGAGCAACAGAGGGAGAGTGAGAGGGAGAACAAACTCCCCGCTCAGCGGGGAGCTGGACGTGGGCCTTGATCTCAGGACCCTGAGATCATGACCTGAGCCAAAGGCAGACACCCAACCGACTGAGCCACCCAGGCATCCCTATCTGCCTTCGCTTCTTGTATTAGGTGTTGTTGCACACAGACCTATTTCTTAGAGTTGTGACAGCCATCCCAAGAAACAAAGGGACAAAAGTTCTGAGGATAAGAAGCCATCCACTGAGAAGAGAGAACTTGGATGGATGAGAAGTGATCAGGTCCTTGATGGCACTGCTGAACCTAGCACCAAACTAGGACCTGCTACTGTCAGGGATGTTGTCAAGTGAGGCCACGAAATGCTTTGATTACTTTATCAGTTATTCGTCAAACGTTCAGATACTTGCAGCCAAATCCATGTTGACCGATACACAGGCTGAATCTCTGAACGCTGTGATAAGTTCTGAGAGAGGATGAGAGAGCCAGTCTGGGCCTAGGAAAAAGATGCAAAGGCCGCCCCAGTCAGCAAGTAAGTGTTTTCATGTTTCTGCACTGTTGGGCCTTTCTGAGCAAGTTTCACCAGAACCTGGGTGAATACATACAAGTTAAAATATGAGTATGGCAGACTATAGTGAGAGAACTGAGAGCTTTACCTCCTGGGCATATGTATTTACCTTTCAGAGTAGGGCACAACCCGAAACCAGGGCGACATCACAGGAGGTTAGAGACCAGGAGAGGCTTCTCTGGAGACTTTCACAGCTGACCCTTGGACAATATGGGTTTGAACTGTGCAGGTCCACTTACATGCAGATATTTTGTGAATAAATACAGTACAGTACTGTTAATGTATTTTCTCTTACGATTTTCTTAATAATCTTTTCTCTAGCTCACTTTGTTGTAAGAATACAGCATATAATACATATAACATGCAAAATATGTGTTCATTGAGTTTATATTATTGGTAAGGCTTCTGGTCAACAGTAGGCTATTAGTAAGTATTAAAGAAGTCACAAGTTATATGTGGATTTTCAACTGTGCAGGGGGTCCATACCCCAACTCCCCACGCTGTTCAAGGGTCAAACATATTTATATTTGAGAAGGTCAGAACCCAGGACCTTTCCCTTCTCTTTCTGAGGAAAATGAGTATACCATAGGTAGCAAAAGTTTCTCTCCCTTTCTCAGGAGGGAAAGGGTGACAGCTGTCCCTCTCATATTTAAACTCTCAGATTAGAGGGGCTTACTCCCCTGCAGTACAGAACCCAGGACATATTGGGTAACATCTGGCCTTCATCTTATCACTCTGGTGGGTGGGGCAAGTGAACCCATAGTTATTGATGCGAGTAATAATAACTTTGATCTCTGCTCCAAAAACTCATATTTGCCTTCAAGATAATATCATATAGGTATTAAAAATGTATCAGCCATAGAAAGAAGCTTGTGTATGGTTCTTTACCTGTGAATATGTGACTCAGTTATAAAAAGGCTAAAGTGATACTAGATTGTGTTGCTAAACACTGAATGCACTGTGCCAGAAATACCAACAGAAACAAATATATCCCAGTCCTCAGTCCTAATCTGATACAATCATGTCTAGGTATAAATCTCACCAAGAAAACAGAGAAACTAGAGTGTTTCTGCTGCAGACGAGGTAGCCAGTGAAGTTACAGGCTTGGGGACCACGTCATGTGAGCCAAGGTTGAAGAATCTGCGGTATTCTGAGGAGTTGTCACAAGTATGAGGGAGAAGATTCACGTTCTTNTCTGCGGTATTCTGAGGAGTTGTCACAAGTATGAGGGAGAAGATTCACGTTCTTTTGATTGCTTGGAAAAAATTGCCCATGCTCAAGGAGAAGCAGATTTTAGCTTCATATAAAGAAGACTTTTTCTTTTTCTTTTTTCTTTTTTTTTTTTTAAGATTTTATTTATTTATTCGACGNTGATTGCTTGGAAAAAATTGCCCATGCTCAAGGAGAAGCAGATTTTAGCTTCATATAAAGAAGACTTTTTCTAACAAAGCTTTCAGCAATGCAATGAGCTGCTTTGCAAAGCAGTGAGTTGTCTTGTTGTTGGAAGTAGCTACAGGGTAGCTGGGGTGACCATCTGTTACAGACGTTGCCCAGNTAAAGAAGACTTTTTCAAACAAAGCTTTCAGCAATCCAATGAGCTGCTTTGCAAAGCAGTGAGTTGTCTTGTTGTTGGAAGTAGCTACAGGGTAGCTGGGGTGACCATCTGTTAGAGACGTNATCCCATAACACTGGGATCACGCCCTGAGCCGAAGGCAGACGCTTAACCACTGTGCCACCCAGGCGCCCCTAAAGAAGACTTTTTCAAACAAAGCTTTCAGCAATCCAATGAGCTGCTTTGCAAAGCAGTGAGTTGTCTTGTTGTTGGAAGTAGCTACAGGGTAGCTGGGGTGACCATCTGTTAGAGACGTTGCCCAGAAATCTGTTTATGTGAGAGGCTGGTCTAATTAACCTTTTGGGACCCTGGCAACTCTATGTCTCCGCAAAGTTTAATTGATCATCATCTGAATATTCTCTTTTTTGACCACTGTGCTATAGAGTTCCTTTCCTTGACAGAATTGTTTTAACTTGCAGACTTGAAGCCAACACTCGTATCACTTACTTTGTGACTTCAGTAAGTGAATCTCGTCGGTATAAGAGATACCAATACCTCCTATTCCATAGGGTTACTACGGTGATTAAATGAACTAGTACCTGTGAAGCATGCAAGCACTTAGAACACAACCTAATATGCACTCGATGCATTATAACTAGTATTAGTTTATTCACATATGTGCTTATTGCCTTTTTCTACCTTTTACTTGGCTACCTACTCATCCACAACTCCACTACTTTCAGTTTACATGCCTCTTATTTTCGGTGTGTTTGAGTACCTGCTCCTACGGGTAAAGAGCCATGTGATACATTACATGTTCATACCTTTGCTCATTTTGAAATTATTGTCCTACTATAGTCTATTATTCATTAGTCATTTTACTGTCAAGTTATAGGAGCTTTTTATGTATTAGGTCCATGATAATAGTTGTAAATATTTTCCCCAGCTATCCTTTGTCTTTTTTTTAATAATAATTTTTTATTATATTATGTTAGTCACCATACAGTACATCCCTAGTTTTGATGTAAAGTTCCATGATTCATTACTTGCGTATAACA
>NC_048228.1:67380103-67383180 GCF_002007445.2 Ailuropoda melanoleuca | reverse complement strand
CTTGCAACAGCAATCAGACAACAAAAAGGGATAAAAGGTATCCAAATAGGCAAAGAAGAAGTCAAACTGTCTCTCTTCGCAGATGACATGATACTCTATATGGAAAACCCAAAAGAATCCACTCCCAAACTATTAGAAGTTATAGAGCAATTCAGAGTCCCTATTCTTATTTCTATTCTTACTGACTCCAAATGATGATTAAAAGGTGTCATCCCTTGCACTAGCATTATGATGTCTTCATAGACACACAAAAGAAACTGCTATGTCATTAAGATGCTTTAGCATTGTGCTTTTAAAAGCGGCCCCTTCTTGGAAATAATTTCCTAGTGTCTCTGCTGCTAAAGAGCAGCTTCTCCTAACACCTGATCACTTACACAGCTTGAGTGTCTTTTGCAGCCAAATCACTACAGAGGCTCCACTGCAAGGCTCCAGACAGACGGGAACTATTGTAACCATGATC
Organism: Ailuropoda melanoleuca; assembly: GCF_002007445.2. Lineage (NCBI taxonomy): Eukaryota > Metazoa > Chordata > Mammalia > Carnivora > Ursidae > Ailuropoda > Ailuropoda melanoleuca. Next base: position 67,382,720 of record NC_048228.1, on the reverse strand, counting down.
CTTATCTGCCAGTAAAAATCAGATTGCCAGCCAAACCACACACCTGTGGTAATAGGGAAACGGAGTCCCTGCTGCTTAAATAAAAGGACCTGAATTAACTAGCCGTCACAGGGACAGTTTAGCCCCATCTCTGAGCCAGTCACTGAGGGGAGGCAACTGTGCCGTATTGGACTCAGTGTCAGAAGATCTGGTTCATTCAGTTCTGTTCAATTCAATTCATACTTCCTGATCTTTTTATTAAGTGTCAGTCACGGTGCTTGGTTATGGGCACAAAGAAGATCACATTCGTCGTCTGTGTAGATAAGGAGCTCACAGTCTAACAGGGGAAATGGGATAATCAATGACTACAGCAGAGTTCATGATATCCAGATACACACAATATGTTTTGAAAATACAGAGAAGAAACCTGAAAAAGAAACCTCAACTTATCTCTGTTAAGTTTATCTCCTAAACATGATCTGCACATACTTAGTTGTTTCCTGGTGAGTAATTTTTTCTTAAAGATTTTATTTATTTGACAGACATAGAGACAGCCAGCAAGAGAGGGAACACAAGCAGGGGGAGTAGGAGAGGAAGAAGCTGGCTCATAGAGGAGGAGCCTGATGTGGGGCTCGATCCCACAACACTGGGATCACACCCTGAGCCAAAGGCAGATGCTTAACCACTGTGCCACCCAGGCGCCCCTCCTGGTAAGTAATTTTTTATTCACAACACTTTGACACCAGATGAGAGGTTTTTTTGTTTTTTTTCCCCCCTCCTGACGCCAAATACAGTGTCTTTTCCAAAACCACTTTTCCAAGTGATCCAGACTTTAATTAAGTTCTGGCTAACTACTCAGAGTTACTGCAGACTCCACAGGTTGAGACTCTACAAGACTGGGTGCCTGGGTGGCTCAGTTGGTTGGGTGACTGACTCTTGGTTTCCTCCCAGGTCATGATCTCATGAGTTATGGGATCAAGCCCTGTGGTGCGGGGGGAGGGAGGCAAGGGCTTAAAGATTCTCTCCCTATGCCCCTTCCCCTGTTTGCACCCTTGAGCATGCTCTCCCTTCCTCTCTCTCTCTCTCAAATAAATAAATAAATAAATCTTAAGGAAAAAAAAAAGACTCTACAAGACTGCTCCTACTTCAGATGCCAACACAAGTCCTGGGCCTCCCATACTTCTGATGGACCAACTATAAACTGGGGTTCCCATAACCTCTCTCAGGTTCTATAATTTACTAGAATGGCTCACAGAACTCAGAAAGGCACTTTACTATTACCAGCTTCTTATAAAGGATGTAACTCAGGAACAGCCAAATAGAAGAGATGCACAAGACAAGGAAGGGGGAAGGGGCATGGAGCTTCCACGGTCCTTCCAGACATGTCACCCTCCCAGCACCTTGATATGTTCACCAACCTGGAAACTCTCTGGATCCTGTTGTTTAGGGTTTTTATAGTGGTTCCATTACAGAGGCATGCTTGTTTGTTTTCCTGCTTACCCAGACTAAATGTCAAGAACTAAGGGAGTGTGGTGGGTTGAATGGTAGCCCTCCTAGAGATATGTATGTGTGTGCTAGGGACCCTGACGTTAGGCCCTGGAGTCCAGCAACGAGCCTGACTCTGGTCTTTCATGTCCCCTGGAGCAAAACAGGCTGATAACATCAGTGTTTCAGCCACCTTTTGAATATCTTTGATTTTGATTTTTATGTTTCTAACTACTGTGTTTTGGGGGCAAAAGGAAGCCAAGGAGTCATCTGGACTGGATGGCTGTTGCATAGCTATTTTGCTATGTTATTAATTTATTTATGCCTCCCTGTTTCCAAAAGAGATATGTTGTTCAGTAAAAAATGTGTTTATTGTATATGATCAAGACTATGAAAGCCATCTATAGTACCTAAGTCACTGTTTCCTAGAAATTCCATAAAACTACTCATTAAGACATGTGGGAAAACAAAGTACACATAATGGAAACGTTAACAATATATGAATGGGTACAAAGTTATTGAGAGCAGTTACATGACATATAAGGGTTAAGTACCTTTTCTGACTGTAACGCCTACTTGGTAAAGTAATGAACAGAAAGGAATTGAGCTCCTCTGATTATGCAGAAATCTTCAGAGGAGACATGGAATTCTAGGATTTGACCTATAGGGTTTCTTTAAGTGAGCAAGCTCCCTACCCTACAACCAGTTTATTTCAATTTAATTCCCTTCAGAAATGTTTATTGTGGTAAGTGCTAGAGAAACATAGCTGAGTAAAATAATCTCTGACTCAAAAAAGTCACAGTTGTGGGGGCAGGGACAGACATAAAACTACGTTTTGATGGGATGGGCTATAACTCATGGAATCAAAACTTAACATTATACTCATGATGGGATGAGTATAATAAATGTGTCTAAACAGCTTTACAGGGAGAGGGGTGTGGCAGGAATAGTTAATTTTATTGTGCGGTTGTCAGGGAAAGTTGCAAGAACCGTGATTTTTAGGTTGGATTTTTCGTGGTCAGCAGGCGTTCACCTCCGGAGTGAAGGCTTGTCTGCTGCAGGGACCAAGGGCTGGCGACGAATCCTGCAAAATGAAGTATCATTTCCGGCATCCGCTGAAGTTCGGGGTTTCCCGGCCGTTAGGGGGAGCCGA
>NC_048228.1:67301425-67376374 GCF_002007445.2 Ailuropoda melanoleuca | reverse complement strand
CAGTCAAAACTAGAGGCTCTGACGGCCAGGGTCACCGAGGCAGAGGAACGCGTTAGCGAATTGGAGGATGGGTTAGTAGAAGAAAAAACGAAAATAGAAGCTGGTCTTAAAAAAATCCACGCCCACGAATGTAGATTACGGGAGATTACTGACTCTATGAAACGATCCAATGTCAGAATCATCGGCATCCCTGAAGGGGTGGAGAAAAACAGAGGTCTAGAAGAGATATTTGAACAAATTGTAGCTGAAAACTTCCCTAATCTAGCAAGGGAAACAAGCATTCGTGTCCAAGAGGCAGAGAGGACCCCATCCAAGCTCAACCAGGACAAACCTACGCCACGGCATGTCATAGTGCAATTCGCAAATATTAGATCCAAGGATACAGTATTGAAAGCGGCCAGGGCAAAGAAATTTCTCACGTACCAAGGCAAAGGTATCAGGATTACGTCAGACCTGTCTACAGAGACCTGGAATGAGAGAAAGGCTTGGGGGGGCATTTTTAAAGCTCTTTCAGAGAAAAACATGCAGCCAAGGATCCTTTATCCAGCAAAGCTGTCATTCAGAATTGATGGAGAAATAAAGACGTTCCAAAATCGCCAATCATTAACCAATTTCGTAACCACGAAACCAGCCCTACAGGAGATATTAAGGGGGGCTCTATAAAGGTAAAAAGGCCCCAAGAGTGATACAGAGCAGCAAGTCACAACCGATACAAAGACTTTAAAGAGAAATGGCATCATTAAAATCATATCTGTCAATAATCTCTATCAATCTAAATGGCTTAAACTCTCCCATAAAACGCCACAGGGTTGCAGATTGGATAAAAAGACATGACCCATCCATTTGCTGTCTACAAGAGACTCATTTTGAACCCAAAGATGCATTCAGACTTAGAGTAAGGGGATGGAGTACCATCTTCCACGCAAATGGACCTCAAAAGAAAGCTGGAGTAGCAATTCTCATATCAGATAGACTGGATTTTAAACTAGAGGCCATAGAGAGAGATACAGAAGGGCACTATATTATTCTTAAAGGAAGTATTCAACAAGTGGATATGACAATTATTAATATATATGCCCCCAACAGGGGAGCAGCAAGATACACAAGCCAACTCTTAACCAAAATAAAGAGACATATAGATAAGAACACAGTAATAGTAGGGGACCTCAACACCCCACTATCAGAAATAGACAGAACACCCTGGCAAAAACTAAGCAAAGAATCAAAGGCTTTGAATGCCATACTCGACGAGTTGGACCTCATAGATATATATAGAACACTACACCCCAGAACCAAAGAATACTCATTCTATTCAAATGCCCATGGAACATTCTCAAGAATAGATCATGCTCTGGGACACAAAACAGGTCTCAGCCAATACCAAAAGATTGAAATTATCCCCTGCATATTCTCAGACCACAACGCTCTGAAATTGGAACTCAACCACAAGGAAAAACCTGGAAGAAACTCAAACACTTGGAGGCTAAGAACCATCCTGCTCAAGAATGACTCGATAAACCAGGAAATCAAAAAACAAATTAAACAATTTATGGAGACCAACGAGAATGAATACACAACGGTCCAAAACCTATGGGATACTGCAAAGGCAGTCCTAAGGGGGAAATACATAGCCATCCAAGCCTCACTCAAAAGAATAGAAAAATCTAAAATGCAGTTTCTATATTCTCACCTCAAGAAACTGGAACAGCAACAGAGGGACAGGCCTAACCCACTGACAAGGAAGGAGTTGACCAAGATTAGAGCAGAAATCAATGAATTAGAGACCAGAACCACAGTAGAGCAGATCAACAGGACTAGAAGCTGGTTCTTTGAGAGAATCCATAAAATTGATAGACCACTGGCAAAACTTGTCCAAAAACAAAGAGAAAGGACTGAGATTATTAAAATTATGACTGAAAAGGGAGAGGTCACGACCAGCACCATTGAAATTGCAAGGATTATTAGAAACTTTTATCAACAGCTATATGCCAAAAAACTAAACAATCTGGAAGAGATGGAGGCCTTCCTGGAAACCTATAAACTACCAAGACTGAAACAGGAAGAAATAGATTTCTTAAATAGGCCAATTAACTATGAAGAAATTGAGTCAGTGATAAACAACCTTCCAAATAATAAAACTCCAGGCCCAGACGGTTTTCCTGGGGAATTCTACCAAACATTCAAAGAAGAAATAATACCTATTCTCCTAAAGCTATTTCAAAAAATAGAAACAGAAGGAAAGCTACCAAACTCATTCTATGAGGCTAATATTACCTTGATCCCCAAACCAGGCAAAGACCCCCTCAAAAAGGAGAATTACAGACCGATTTCTCTAATGAATATGGATGCCAAAATCCTCAACAAGATCCTTGCTAATAGAATCCAACAGTACATTAAAAGGATTATCCATCATGACCAAGTGGGATTCATACCTGGGATGCAAGCATGGTTCAACACTCGCAAATCAATCAATGTGATACATCATATCAACAAGAAAAGACTCAAGAACCATATGATCCTCTCAATTGATGCAGAAAAAGCATTTGACAAAATACAGCATCCTTTCCTGATTAAAACCCTTCAGAGTGTAGGAATAGAGGGTACATTTCTCAATCTCATAAAAGCCATCTATGAAAAGCCTACTGCAAGCATTATTCTCAATGGGGAAAAGCTGGAAGCCTTTCCCTTAAGATCAGGAACACGACAAGGATGCCCACTCTCGCCACTATTATTCAACATAGTACTAGAAGTCCTTGCAACAGCAATCAGACAACAAAAAGGGATAAAAGGTATCCAAATAGGCAAAGAAGAAGTCAAACTGTCTCTCTTCGCAGATGACATGATACTCTATATGGAAAACCCAAAAGAATCCACTCCCAAACTATTAGAAGTTATAGAGCAATTCAGAGTCCCTATTCTTATTTCTATTCTTACTGACTCCAAATGATGATTAAAAGGTGTCATCCCTTGCACTAGCATTATGATGTCTTCATAGACACACAAAAGAAACTGCTATGTCATTAAGATGCTTTAGCATTGTGCTTTTAAAAGCGGCCCCTTCTTGGAAATAATTTCCTAGTGTCTCTGCTGCTAAAGAGCAGCTTCTCCTAACACCTGATCACTTACACAGCTTGAGTGTCTTTTGCAGCCAAATCACTACAGAGGCTCCACTGCAAGGCTCCAGACAGACGGGAACTATTGTAACCATGATCCTTATCTGCCAGTAAAAATCAGATTGCCAGCCAAACCACACACCTGTGGTAATAGGGAAACGGAGTCCCTGCTGCTTAAATAAAAGGACCTGAATTAACTAGCCGTCACAGGGACAGTTTAGCCCCATCTCTGAGCCAGTCACTGAGGGGAGGCAACTGTGCCGTATTGGACTCAGTGTCAGAAGATCTGGTTCATTCAGTTCTGTTCAATTCAATTCATACTTCCTGATCTTTTTATTAAGTGTCAGTCACGGTGCTTGGTTATGGGCACAAAGAAGATCACATTCGTCGTCTGTGTAGATAAGGAGCTCACAGTCTAACAGGGGAAATGGGATAATCAATGACTACAGCAGAGTTCATGATATCCAGATACACACAATATGTTTTGAAAATACAGAGAAGAAACCTGAAAAAGAAACCTCAACTTATCTCTGTTAAGTTTATCTCCTAAACATGATCTGCACATACTTAGTTGTTTCCTGGTGAGTAATTTTTTCTTAAAGATTTTATTTATTTGACAGACATAGAGACAGCCAGCAAGAGAGGGAACACAAGCAGGGGGAGTAGGAGAGGAAGAAGCTGGCTCATAGAGGAGGAGCCTGATGTGGGGCTCGATCCCACAACACTGGGATCACGCCCTGAGCCAAAGGCAGATGCTTAACCACTGTGCCACCCAGGCACCCCTCCTGGTAAGTAATTTTTTATTCACAACACTTTGACACCAGATGAGAGTTTTTTTTTTCCCCCCTCCTGACGCCAAATACAGTGTCTTTTCCAAAACCACTTTTCCAAGTGGTCCAGACTTTAATTAAGTTCTGGCTAACTACTCAGAGTTACTGCAGACTCCACAGGTTGAGACTCTACAAGACTAGGTGCCTGGGTGGCTCAGTTGGTTGTGTGACTGACTCTTGGTTTCCTCCCAGGTCATGATCTCATGAGTTATGGGATCAAGCCCTGTGGTGCGGGGGGAGGGAGGCAAGGGCTTAAAGATTCTCTCCCTATGCCCCTTCCCCTGTTTGCATCCTTGAGCATGCTCTCCCTTCCTCTCTCTCTCTCTCAAATAAATAAATAAATCTTAAGGAAAAAAAAAAGACTCTACAAGACTGCTCCTACTTCAGATGCCAACACAAGTCCTGGGCCTCCCATACTTCTGATGGACCAACTATAAACTGGGGTTCCCATAACCTCTCTCAGGTTCTATAATTTACTAGAATGGCTCACAGAACTCAGAAAGGCACTTTACTATTACCAGCTTCTTATAAAGGATGTAACTCAGGAACAGCCAAATAGAAGAGATGCACAAGACAAGGAAGGGGGAAGGCGCATGGAGGTTCCACGGTCCTTCCAGACATGTCACCCTCCCAGCACCTTGATATGTTCACCAACCTGGAAACTCTCTGGATCCTGTTGTTTAGGGTTTTTATAGTGGTTCCATTACAGAGGCATGCTTGTTTGTTTTCCTGCTTACCCAGACTAAATGTCAAGAACTAAGGGAGTGTGGTGGGTTGAATGGTAGCCCTCCTAGAGATATGTATGTGTGTGCTAGGGACCCTGACGTTAGGCCCTGGAGTCCAGCAACGAGCCTGACTCTGGTCTTTCATGTCCCCTGGAGCAAAACAGGCTGATAACATCAGTGTTTCAGCCACCTTTTGAATATCTTTGATTTTGATTTTTATGTTTCTAACTACTGTGTTTTGGGGGCAAAAGGAAGCCAAGGAGTCATCTGGACTGGATGGCGGTTGCATAGCTATTTTGCTATGTTATTAATTTATTTATGCCTCCCTGTTTCCAAAAGAGATATGTTGTTCAGTAAAAAATGTGTTTATTGTATATGATCAAGACTATGAAAGCCATCTATAGTACCTAAGTCACTGTCTCCTAGAAATTCCATAAAACTACTCATTAAGACATGTGGGAAAACAAAGTACACATAATGGAAACGTTAACAATATATGAATGGGTACAAAGTTATTGAGAGCAGTTACATGACATATAAGGGTTAAGTACCTTTTCTGACTGTAACGCCTACTTGGGAAAGTAATGAACAGAAAGGAATTGAGCTCCTCTGATTATGCAGAAATCTTCAGAGGAGACATGGAATTCTAGGATTTGACCTATAGGGTTTCTTTAAGTGAGCAAGCTCCCTACCCTACAACCAGTTTATTTCAATTTAATTCCCTTCAGAAATGTTTATTGTGGTAAGTGCTAGAGAAACATAGCTGAGTAAAATAATCTCTGACTCAAAAAAGTCACAGTTGTGGGGGCAGGGACAGACATAAAACTACGTTTTGATGGGATGGGCTATAACTCATGGAATCAAAACTTAATATTATACTCATGATGGGATGAGTATAATAAATGTGTCTAAACAGCTTTACAGGGAGAGGGGTGTGGCAGGAATAGTTAATTTTATTGTGCGGTTGTCAGGGAAAGTTGCAAGAACCGTGATTTTTAGGTTGGATTTTTCGTGGTCAGCAGGCGTTCACCTCCGGAGTGAAGGCTTGTCTGCTGCAGGGACCAAGGGCTGGCGACGAATCCCGCAAAATGAAGGATCATTTCCGGCATCCGCTGAAGTTCGGGGTTTCCCGGCCGTTAGGGGGAGCCGTGCCGCGCGCCGTCCAGCCGTTTCGTTTCCGGGCACTTGGGCCCAGCGCCGCCATCGCGGCCGAGCGCGCCCCCGCCGCGCGCCGCGCTTTGCCGGCGCTGCTCCCGTTACCGAGGCAACCGCGGCGCCGACTGCGCGCCGGCTGCGATCGGCTCTCCGCGCCATTTTCAAACTGTCCTAGCGCCGGAGCCAGAGTCTGGGGAGGAAGGAGCCAGCGAGGGAGGCGAGGCCCGAGGGGCGATGCGGCCGCAGGCGGAGGAAGCGGCGGCAGCAGCGGCGGGTGAGTGCCGCTGCGGGGGCGGGAGGCCCGGGCACGGCGGCCGCGCCTCTCGCCGTGGCCTCCCGGGAGGTCCCCGCGGGCCGGGCCCGGGTGCTGCCGGGAGGGATGCCGCGCGGCCGCGGGAGGAAGTGCGGCCCGGCCGGGCGCGGCGCGGCCACTCCCCTTCGGATCAACGTACGACACCCCTGCCCTTCGACACCCGGCAGTGAAGCTGCGGCCCGGAGGTCGACCCGGGGCAGCTCGAGCGTCCCTGTTTCCTTCCGTGCCGCCCGCCGTGGGCGTCTGTGCGGTGTGCACACCCGCTTACTGCCGGCTGATGGGTTGATTTAAAAGTTAAAGTGCCCTCTCGTATAAGTATCTTACATGCTCTTTGTAAAAACAAAGTGCCCAGAAGCGTAGGACGGGAGGTATTTGTTAACCTTTGCCCTGCACCTTCGAAAACATCCCCTCTACCTTCCAGTCTGTATTATTTTAGTTTAGTGTGGAAGGACTGCGAGACAACCGAAGTTTGGTGTTTGTTTTGTTTTGAGTCTCTGTGCATATAAACACCCAGAATACTTTTGTTAAAAATAAGATGTACTGGCTTTCAGACACCCACCTCCCCAGAGGTAAGCTAGTGAGTAGTTCTAAACGTATGCGTGGGGGACCTCCAAACCTAAGCTTTTATGTTGTGCTAGAAACTTTAAGTGTAACCACGATGTTTGGGGGATGTAGGTGAGGGAAGACAGCAGCCCATAGGTCAGGATGTTTTTTGTTCTTCTTGGGGAGATTTTAATCTTTTCCATCAGTCCTGTCTTTCGATTATTTATTTTTTTGATTCGTATTCATTCTCTGTCTCAGCCAGTATGTGAGGAAGTATTATTTCTGGGTAATCAAAGTTGGTACCAGACAAAGAGGAGGAATGTTTGAGTGGTGAGGCTCTGCTAGTTCTTGACAGGTGTATTTCCGATGTCTTCAGGAGATTCTCTAAAACACCTTGCATCAGTCAGGTCACTCTTGTGGAAGGAACCTAGAAAGTCCATGGGAATGCCACTAAAAGAAAAGGTTAGCAAGAGTGTGGAGAAAGAAAGATTTGTAGAAAAGAGTAGATTAGAAGTGATGTGGCAAGTTGCTGCAGCTTGGTATAAATACTACATTTGATCTTATCCAAAAGGCCAGGAAGCAATTGCAGCTTGGTACAGAAACCAGAGTGCTGAACCAGGACCCAGCCCACCTTCTTCGTGGCCCAGTGGTTTGGGAAGAGTTGCTCTCTAGAGGCAGCCTTTCCTTGCCTTTGAATAGAAAGGGTGTCTGGTATGTCCTGTCTCCCTTACAGGGTAAGTTATGAGGATCAGTTTTGCATGTATTCACGTGCATTCACGTTTGGATCAGTTTTGCATCTACTCCCATGCATTCACGTTTTATAAGTTGTGAAAAACAATAGAGATGTTAAAACAAAATTTATTTGGCTTAGAAATGTGAGTACTAGGACTATATTTACCTTGCAAAGGTTAGAAAAGAGCAAAGGTTCTACACAAGCAATCTTTAGAGAACTCCATTTTAGGGCACGTTGATATATCTATTCAATATATTCATAAATATTGAAAAAGACAAGGATAAAAATGTGTGTAGAGATTCATATGTGTTTGTGTCTTTTTTTTTTAATGGAAGTAAAATTTACATGGCGAAATGCACAGATCTCAAGTGTACTATTTGAAAACCTTTGATAAATGTAATACACTTGTAACCAGTGTACATAATATTTAACATAATATTTTCATCACCCCATAAAGTTCCCTCTTAACCTTTCCAGTCTCCACCCACTCCTGTTGACCCAGCCCACAGCTGTTCTGGTTTCTGTCTACATAGTTTCATGTTGCCTGTTCTTGAATTTATGTAAATAGAATCATACAGTATATGTGTCTGGCTTCTGTTGCTCAAGTAATGTTTTCAAAATTAATTCATGTGGTTGACATGCATCAGTATTTCCTTCTTTTTTATTCCTGAGTGGTGTTATATGCCACAAATATCTCATAGTTTATACTTCTGCTGTTGATGGATATATACGTTGTTTCCAGTCTGGGGCTATTATGAATAAAGCTGTTATGAATATTCTTGTAGAGTCTGTGGATGTTTATTTTCATTTGCTTGAATAAATACCTAGCAATAGAATTATAGAGTTCTAGGGGAGAAGTTTAACTTTATAAGAAACTGCCAGAATTTTTCCACAGTGCTTTTACATTTCCATCAGCAACATAAAGATTCCAGTTATTCCAAATCCTTGACAACATTTGGTCCCGTGCTTTTAATTTTAGCTATTCTAGTATGGGTGAGATTGTACCTCACTGTGGTTTTAATTCATATTTCGCACATAACTAATGGTGGTGAGCACCTTTTCATATGATTATTCCTATTCAGTTATCTTTGCAAGGTGCCTGTTCAAGTCTTTAGCCCATTTTCTTACCAGATTTTCTTTATTAGTAGTATTGAACTGTAAGTGTTCTTTATGTATTCCATATACAAATCCTTTGTAGATATTATGAATATTTTCTCCAACTCCTTCGCTTTTTGTTTTCTTAATGGAATATTTTGATGGGCAACATTTTTAATTTGATGAAGTCCAAAAATTTATCACATTTTTCTTTTGCATTTAGTGTTTTCAAAAGAGGCTTCTCTAAAGATTCTCTGCCTTCCTCAGGCTTGGGAAAATATTCTTTGTTTTCTCCATTATTTTTTTAACTTTTATGTATAGGTTTATTAAGAGATACTTATTTTAGTGCAGAAACATGACTATCATAAGGAGCATTTAAGTCAGTCTAAATATTCCAGAAGGCTGCCTACCTGAAGAGAAAGAAAAAAAAACAGTTGCTTCATATTGAAAGAATCTTTTCTTCTTATCATGAAATAGTAATAATAGCCATAATAACAATAACATTTTACTCTTTTCGTTTAGGACTTTAATTTTGAGGAGTGAATAAAACTAGTTTTGGAAGACAAGATGACTACAGCTGCAGAAAGAAAGTACATTAATATTAGAAAAAGATTGGATCAGTTGGGATACCGCCAGACTCTGACAGTGGACTGTTTACCGTTGGTAGAAAAACTTTTCAGGTAAAGATGAAAATACAGTTCTAAACCTGTGCGATCTTTAATCCCATTTATCTAGTTTCTATTAAACTTCATGTTACAGTAAAGAAATGGGTAGTTGTTGTTGTTCTTTTTTTTTTCTTAGTCCGTCAGTCACCTGAAACTCATCTATTCTTAGATCCTACTCCCATATCATCAGTTCAGGGCGTCCACATTGCAAAACTCTAGGGGTCACCTTTCACACTCTACTGTTGAGAGTAGATTTTCTGAGAGTTCTCCCTGAACAGAATTACAATTTTTTAATGTGGTTTTCTGATATCGTTGTGTGTTCTATGTCTGCCCATTAGTCTTTAATTACTGTGATTCAATAAAGGTTCTCTCATATGTGGTTGGTCATTACTTTAGCAATTACGTGTTACTTTAACTGGAAGAGTCCATGTACTTTTGTTCTTTTCCATTTTTTGTTCTTTCCTTGAGACTGGAGCAGGGAAATTGCTTAGAAAGCTTTTGCAGCAGGGCTACAAGCTATGATGATGGTAAGGAGAGAATGGAGGAAAGATATTTGGTGCTCTTTATTATGGCCTCCAGAACCCTTCATGGTCTAGTTCTAGCTCTGCGATTCAAGGTTGGAGGATGGGTGAAGTATGTCTAACTTTCTAAGAAACTGGCAGGCTTTTTCCACAGTGACCTAATACTCCGACAGCTTCATCTCCCATGTATTTAACCATTTGGAGCTCCCTAAACATATACACTCCCCACCAATCTCTCCCCTCTGTCTCTCCATGTGCTATTCTGTCTGCCTGGGAAATCCCCTGGACCTCTCCCTCTTGCCCTATGCTTGTTTAGCTCTATGGTCTGCAAGATTGTCACATCTGCTACATGTTACCTTCAGTACTTATCATTGTTAGAAACTTGTTTTTGTGTTTCCTTTAGAATGCAAACTCCATAAGACTAGAGACTGATTTTATCTCTGCTATATCTAGTACAGGCTGAACACATAGTTGTTGAGTTTCTCACATAGTGTTATAACTTTTGACAAACTGTCAATAGGATATAAGCTCCATGATAGTGTGCTCTATATCGTGTTCCCTGCTCAGTAAATACTGATGGAATGAATAGTCTACTGCTCTGTGTTCTCAGAGGTAAGGAATCAGTTCTTATTCTTATGTACTAGCAGTTAGCTTATAGCAGGCATTCAATAAATCTTTGCTGAATGTACAGATAAGTTTCATAGGTTCCACAGGATCAGGTGACTAACTGGACATGGGGGATGAATGAGAGGAGAGATTGAAAGATGATTCCAACTATGTGTGTGTTTCATAACTTTTAATATTGTTTTGAGAAATTTTTGAGCACCTGGTACCTTGAAGGGCTTCTAGCATTTTTGTTTGTTTTTAGATTTGATCTCATTTGGTGTTAACATGTAAGTCTTTTTCGAAATATATTTTGTGTTATTAAAAGTTAATGGAATGTTTCCTTGTATTTACATTTTCTATTCTTTAATTTCAGTGACCTAGTTCATACAACAGAAAGTCTTCGGAAATCAAAATTATCTACTGTGAAAGCTGAAAAAGAAAGTGCCAATTTTGATTTTGTTTTGGAACCTTATAAACTTGAAAATGCAAGATTGATCAAGGAAAATAATGAATTATACCTGGAATTAATGAAACTGAGAGAGCAATCAGGCCAACACATTAAAGGTAAAATTTTGTGATTTTTAAGATTTCATATTTTTTCCCCTTTTTGTTTTTTCTGTAGGAAAAGCTTATATGTAGTATCGTGATAGTCTTCCTGCTAAAAGGCTTGAAATAATGTAGAGTGCATTGAAGAGTTCCCAACAAGGAAAATAAATATGCATTTCATAGCTATAATCATCATCACTATATGTCGATTAAGTTTTTAGAATTAAAATTGCTGTAGAAAGATGCAGAACATAGGTAATATAGTCAGTGGTATTGTAGTAGCGTTGTATACTGACAGACAATAACTACATTTGTGGTATGCATAGCATAACTTACAGAGAAGCTGAATCACTATGTTGTACACCTGAAATCAATGCAATGTGTCAACTATACTCAATAAATTTTTTAATTAATAAAAAAATTGCTCTAGGAAATATTAAATGCTTAAAGTAAAGAAATGTCCTTGAAAACTTTCACTTTTTCCTTACTGAAAGTAAGAGGGCTAAAGTGAGGTGAAAGCCTTGTATCGTTCTGATTCTTTAATACCCCTGTCTTTGAGCTGGAAGATTGAATAGAATGATTTCAAAGGTACTGGACAGAGGGTAATTGTATGGCTATCTTATTGTTATAAATTCTTATATCAGTAGAAAGCCCTGTCTGATACCTGGCATGAATTCATAATCCCTCAGCTACATACCTAGTTTACTGGATTGGATCAAATGCCGTAATTTATATTAAGCCATATAGCAGAAGAAAAATATAATTCCCTTTTTTGTATAGTGACTTATTTGTAGTTTTGCTAATAGTGGTAGAAGAGGTAATAGCCTTTCAGACAAAGGCTCGGGTAAGAATCAGATGGAGCCTTTCAAATTAATGTGACTTTTGTATTTTGTGAAATGGAAGGACTTCATAGATTTCCTGATCTGTAAAATGGTCGTTAAATCTTTTTCATTTTAAGAGTTGAAAACTACGTTGAAGAAGTGTGCACGTGAAACAGCTGATCTGAAATTTCTAAATAACCAATATGTTCATAAACTCAAACTTCTAGAGAAAGAGAGCAAAGCTAAGAATGAAAGAATTCAACAACTTCAAGAAAAGAATTTGCATGCTGTAGTACAAACTCCAGGTGAGTCTGCCCCTTCTCAAAACAAAGTGTACACGTCTAATCTTTTAAAGAGGTTAAAGCTGTTGGCTAAAATGAGACTTTGGACTTTCATGCTTAGACTTTAGTATTTGAGAAGATGATTTTGGATTGTCACATAAACTTTTAAATTTATTTCTTAAGATCTAGGTAGTATTTTATACATGTGCTTAGAAACTTACATAATAGTAGGTTCTTAGATGTAAGTAGTCTAACTGACTTCAGTGCCCGGTGTTTTATTTCCTTAATCGTTACTTTAACTTCTTTTTTAAATTATTGTTATTATTTTATTTTAATGTTTTTTTTCCAAGTCCAACTGTATTCAGTTTTATTAAAAATACCTGTCATAAACAATCCTGGTATTTTAGGGAGGACATGGGCAGACAGTCATTAGCAGTATGCAACAACTTTCAGACTCTGTTCTTCAATTGACTACTAACATCAGAAAGCCACTATAAAACCCAGTGAAGTCTTCATGTGATGATCTGAACAGAGAAGGTTTAGGGTGAGGGTTGACAGTTCACACTTAGCATGGTGTTTAACATGTTTAACAAGTGAAACGAAAATGGCAGAATTATCAATCTGAAGATCCACAAGCTAAAAAAGGAACTCTTTTGAGAGATGCCATCTCAATATTATCATTATTATTTTAGTTATAAAGGTAATCCATACTCATCAAAGAATTTGGAAATGACATGTTTTCTGCATTTTTTTAGTTTATTTTACTTTTTTTAGCTTTATGTTCAG
The DNA here is from genome assembly GCF_002007445.2 of Ailuropoda melanoleuca. Taxonomy (NCBI): domain Eukaryota; kingdom Metazoa; phylum Chordata; class Mammalia; order Carnivora; family Ursidae; genus Ailuropoda; species Ailuropoda melanoleuca. Next base: position 67,363,641 of record NC_048228.1, on the reverse strand, counting down.
TAGGTCTATAGAAAGAGAAAAGAAATGAGGGGCCGTATCCAGAGTTGAGGGTAGTTCAGGCATAAAGTTGGTGGAAGAATCACCAGTCCCAGTGACAAGATCATCAAGATGTCTGAATCATGGGATGAAGATGATGGGAGTGAGTGAGGTATGGGAAAGTGCTGGATTATGAGATGAGGTGGAGACTGAGGGATTAAGAGCACCATGAGGACCAGGAGGCATTTGGTCAGAATGAAGACTGTGATCAGAAGGGAGTTGGAGATCTAGACGCTGGCACAGTTCTCAGTGGTGACGAACTGTCTCAGTAGTGACAGTCATCTTACGGTGTCCCTGTAGCCGTGTGGAACCAGTGGAGGATTGACATGTCAGGAAATGAGATTGGGGGGAGGTCTGTGGGCTAAAGGCAAAAAAGATCAAGAAACATGGGAGAAGGTCTTGGAAGTAACTAGAAGATTAAGGGGAAAAATGAGGATAATCAGGTTTCCTGAGAGTGGAATGGGGTAGATTCCAGAGAGAATCACGTGGTGTAGTCTGTAGAATTCAGTGAATGAATGTGGAAGACTTGGGAAGTAGAGGAATTCCCAGATTTCTGTTTCAAGTGAATGAGTGGGTGGATGATGGTACTGTTTTTAAGATAGAGAAGGTGGAAAGCAGGGCAGGAGTTCGCTTTTGCATGTGTCGTAAGTTACCCATGGAACATCCGCATTGAGATTTCTAGTACGCAGTGGGATATGTGGATCTGTTTTTAGATGTGTGGTCCCAGATGGAAATTCGAATTTGGGAGTCATTGGAGTACTGTGGGAATTGAAGCTATAGATGCAGTAGGAATTATCTATGAGATTATGTAGACTGGGAAGAGAGAACAGACCCTGAGGGGAGGTTGGTAATTAAAGGACTGGTGGAAGGAGAGGGTCTTTAAAGGAAACTGAGAAGGAACAACCAAGGAGGAAAACCAAGATGTAAGGAAAGGAGAAAATGATTTACCTTCTTTAGGTGTGTAACTACAAGCAAATCATTTAAATACTTTTGATCCAGTTTCTTCATCCTCAAAACAAGAGATATGTGTACAAAATGTGTCAGGATTCTAATGAAGACACAATTGTAGATTATGTTTGTTCTTCATGCGGATAAATTCATTTTTCCATTGCATGTCTAATCTTGGCCAGGTGCTGGGGAAGGTAAATTATCCATGTAATTTGGATGTATCTGTCCATTAAAAGAAATTACTCCTGATGGTTTTAAGGATAATTAAGTAGACATTCCTCACTAATTCAGGCTATAGCATCACTTTATATTACAGATGACATTCATTCATTATATACTAATTTTGCTACATAAAGTTTCTGTTATCTGCTCTTTGGCATTGCTTAATAAGCATGTTTATTTTAGTTATCACTGCTTTAAGCTTCTCATTTGATAGTTTTCTGCTGGTGATGATTTCTTGAGTTCATAAGAGCAAATACCACAAGGCGTGCTCAACTTTTAATCCTGCCAAAGTCTTGTTCCCATCTAATGGAGGAATATATTACATCTGGGTATATGTACCAAGCATGCCGAAAATAAAACTTGTTTTATAACCTTGTCTTGTTGATGTTTTCAGGAATGTATTGTTTAGTTAAAGATCAGGGTGTGAGTATATATATACATAAGGGAGGAGATATTTTATCATTAGGTAATACGAGCTAGAGACACCCTTTGCAACAAAAGCCTAACCTTCTGGAATATTTAATTCTTTTTTTTTTAATAATAATTTTTTATTATGTTAGTCACCATACAGTACATCCCTTGTTTTTGATGTAAAGTTCCATGATTCATCACTTGCATATAACACCCAGTGCACCATGCAATACGTACCCTCCTTACTACCCATCACCAGCCTATCCCTCAGTTTGTTTCCCAGAGCCCATAGTCTCTCATGGGATTATTTAATTCTAAGGCAGTGTTTTGTTTCTTTTGAATGGTTTTGAAATACACAATTGTGTTTTAGGTGGCAAGAAAAGAAGTATTGCTTTCAGGCGCCAGCGTATGCAGATTGATGAACCAGTCCCTCCCTCTGAAGTCAGTTCATATCCGGTTCCGCAGCCAGATGACCCTTACATTGCAGATCTCCTGCAGGTGGCTGATAACAGGTGCATTAATAATTTTTTGTTGGTTTCAATTAATCATTTGATTAACCGTAAGTTCCTTGATGCTAGGGCTTCAGTCTTTGCTGTTGTATCTCCAGGGCCTAGCACAGAACTTTGCATGAGCACTCAGGAAGTACTTTCTGAATGTTCCCTGAATATAGACTTTTTTTTACTTGTTTTGAAACTTTGATCTCAAATAGATCATAAATCTGATGTTTCTGTCCATACTTGCTTTAAAATAATTTAGTGCCATCTAGAAGCTATTTTAGTAAAGTTGCTTTAATATTTTAGTTTCATCACCCAATTCGTCTTTTTGCAGGACTCTCTCACTTCAGATACATCAAATGCCAGTGAACGTGAATAGATTTGTAGCGGGCTTTGAAATTCTTGTTTCATGTTTCTCTAGCTCTGTGTGCTTGTTTTTCCTTAAATTGGAATCAGATATAAATTCTATTTAAATAAGACTTTGTCAAGGTCTCTGGGAAAAGCACTATGTAAGTGTTCTGGGGATGTAAAGATGAGTAAGATGGTATTTCTGCTCTTGAGAAGCTTACATTCCAATACTAAGATGAGACAAGGAATACAGAGAATACCATTAAGAAAATTTTAAGAGGTTCAAAAGAGCAAGAGAACACTCGTGACAGCCTCTGTGGTCATAGCCGGAAAAACATCCTAAAATGTGTACTACGCTAGTAAAAATGGTTCGTTAGTATGGATACATTTTATTTTGTAGATTATACAGAGAATATGGAGGAGTTTTTCCACTTTATTAACCTCATAACAATCTAAAGGAACATTGGTGGAGGTACTGATTAGAATCTCTTAGTTATTCCCCACACACTGTTACATAACTGTGGTTTTTTTTTTTTTAAAGATTTATTTATTTATTTATTCGACAGAGATAGAGACAGCCAGCGAGAGAGGGAANCACACACTGTTACATAACTGTGGTTTTTGTTTTTTTTTTTAAAGATTTTTTTATTTATTTATTCGACAGAGATAGAGACAGCCAGCGAGAGAGGGAACACAAGCAGGGCGAGTGGGAGAGGAAGAAGCAGGCTCATTGCAGAAGAGCCTGATGTGGGGCTCGATCCCATAACGCCGGGATCACACCCTGAGCCGAAGGCAGACGCTTAACTGCTGTGCCACCCAGGCGCCCCAGTGCCACCCAGGCACCCCCGTAACTGTGTTCATACAGTTATCTGAGCTTAGTTGTGAAATATTTTGCGGGGTTGTTTTTTCTGTTACAGTTGTAATCTAGGACTTCTCAGCAGTGTGTTAGTATATTTAAGGAGTTTTTGGTCTGTATGTATGGCATTTTCTGTCTGTAGTCTTTTTCCTTAACATCTTTCCTTTCTATCAAACCATCATAGGTGGCATTAGTCTGTTGATGATCTTGGTTGTTTTCTTTCGCACATATACATTTTGTTTGTATTCAAAGTAATTCGTGTGCATACATATGAGTGCAGTTGCATACCTACTTTTCTCCTAAACCTAGATTAGTAGAAAATACTGGTTCCAGTAACAGCAGGGACAAGGTGTGCCAGCCTCACTTACTCTGCTTCACAGAAAATCTCTCTTAAATGCAGACCTGGCCTCAGGCTTTATTTTTCCAATATGAAAGTGGTTATGTCATATTTATGTTAATTTTTGGCAAAGTTTGATGTAATACAAATACATTTGGGTAGTTGTAGAATTGAGGTAATTTGGGCAAATCTTGGTTTTGTTAGAATGAACAAGTTCCAGAAAGGAGTAGGTTTTTGCTGTAGTTATTTGGTAAATTATAGTATTTCTCAATATTTTTCTTCTCTCCAGGATTGCAGGTAGTTCATTAGAAAATACAGGGTCATTTAGGGTCAGAAAACATATGTTAGCCCCTTAATTCTGGGCTAAACTCTAGTTTCTTGAACCTGAGAATTGGCAGCAGTACCTCAAAGAGTTTTAAGGATCAAAATGCAATAGTAAGCTTAGTGTATCTGATTTTCAAATGATTTACCACTAAATTTTTGAAATCTGTTCTTATAGAATTAAATCTCCAAGATGATGTACTCTGTGCTATGGTTCGGAACCCTTTGGCATCGCACTTCACACCTTACTGAGAAATAGAAAATAGAGAATTCACAGGAGAACATATCTAGTTTCATTTCTTTTTTCTTTTTTTTTTTTTGTATTTCTTAACAAAAGTATATTGGCATTAGTTATAAATGTGTTTCAGAATTCAAGAACTTCAACTGGAAGTCCACCAGTTACAAGAAAAGTTAGCAATGATGGAAAGTGGACTGAGAGATTATACTGAGCAGGTAGGATTTTTATTTACTTCCATAGCAGGGATGCATGGTCTCGTTGAGATGGGTATGCTGTGACTGTAAATAAAGTTAGGTTATATTTGGTATTACTGATGCTGAATTTTTATACAGCTTTTATCTTTCCCACCGATTTGTTAATAGAGATAGTANACAGCTTTTATCTTTTCCCACCGATTTGTTAATAGAGATAGTAGCTGGAGTGGCTTAGATGGCTTTAGAGCAAACAGTCCAGTCCATTATGCATTGAGGCAAATAGTAGTTTTTTGGGTTTTCTTTAGGTGAATCATCTATCTCCCCAAATATTGTAACCATATTACTTGTTTCCATCTTCAGGTATTTTACTGAAGTATATTATGCTTTACAGTGGTATCATAAATAATTTTTTTTTTTTACTCTTACTATAGATTTTGCTATTTGGAACATAAGTCTTGATAGTTACTCTTTTGTGGTACCATATTTGTTGTGTGTTTTCTCTACAACAACTAGTAAAAGAGTTTTTTGAAGAAGCAGGGGAATTAATATATGAAGGGTTAGATCATAATCATAAAAAGCTTGTTCTTTCATACCTTCTGTTGGTGTTTGGCTAAATTCTGATTCGTATAATTTCAGGCTTGCTTTCTTAATATGCTTACTGAAGCTTAAATTGGGTAACCCTTTTTTTCATTTTCTGCGTATGACTGCATTTTTTTTGGAGTGAAGTGATCTGCACATACAAATATAGATATAATTTATGGTATAACTGTTAAGTTTGTAAAGTACTTTGAAGATATTTGGATTAAAATGGAGTAAAAAGGAATTGTGATCACGTCAACCAAAAAACTTACAATATGGTGAGAGATTGAAAATATCAAATATGCACAAGTTGAATTGTTGATATTTTTCAATTTATAATCACACTTTCATCACATTTTTTCCAAGTACTTTATGAACACAAGCTGACCAGTCCTTACCATCTCTGTGACGTAGTTGAGGTGTTTGGAGAAGATAGCCTGACCATTCTGACTGAAACCATCAATTTATTATCGTTATCAATTTTAGTTGAATCCACCCTGCTGCCTGTCTTTTTGTTTTAAGTTCTGTTTTTCTCAGTCTATATCCCAGATGTTGCTGTTCTCCACAAGCTCTTTCCCCAGCCTATAATAAATACTCTCCTCAAGATACCACCTTGTTTCAACTTTGTTTCTACATTTAAAATGAGCAATGTTCACAGTGTGGCGTTCTTCCTGTTTAAGGCTTAGTCTTTGTACCTGGGCTCTTGGCTCTATTTCCTCTCTTCTCCTTTTTTTTTTTTTTTTTTTTTTTTTTTTTTTTTAGGGTTCTATTTATTTATTTGAGAGAGACAGAGAGAGGGCACAAGCAGGGGGAGTGGTAAGCAGAGGGAGAGGGAGAATCAGGCTCCCTACTGAGCAGGACGGTGGGATCATGACCTGAGCCGAATTCAGATGCTTAACCAGCTGAGCCACCCAGGTGTCCCTCTTCTTTTTTTTTTTGCCTTCATCAATATTCTTTTTTTCTTTAACAAACACTTAAATGGCCACTTTACAACTAATGCTTTTAATCTCCCTAACCATCCTAGAAAGAGGTGCTATTGTCATTACTTACGTCCTCTAAAAAGATCTCCTTTAACTACCTCTTGCTCTTGCTGGTGCCTTTTCCTCCCTCATGCAAACTTCTCTGAAGAGTATCTTAGTCTTCTATCTCCACTTCTTCACCGCTTGCTGTCCTATTGCATTCTGGCTTCTGCCTCCCATTACATAAATTGGTCTAGTTAATGACACATGACATTAATTGCTAGATCCAAAAGGATACTTTTAGTCTTTATTTTCTTTACTTCTCTGTAGTATTTGTCATTATTGATAATTTCTCTTTAAAATGCTTTCATGACTTCATTTTCTTTCAGTTAACACTTTTTAAAAAATCTCTTACCATTTCTTTTCTTTTTTCCTCTACCTGTTCCATGAAGTATTACTGTTTTTTAGGATTCTGTCTTTGACCCCTCTCCTTTCCTGATATATTTTCTTAGAAGGTCTCATTTACTCTCTTGGTTTAAAATATTCCCTGTATGTTAATGACTTTTCAGTCTTTCTGGCTCAAATCTTTACACAGCTCCAGACCCATATATCCAATTTCATACTGGGCATTTCCACGTGGATGAAAGCTCTTCGTACCATATGCCTAGTACTGCACTTGGTATCTTCTGCCTCAAATCTGTTTTCCCTCCTATATTCTCTACTTTGGTTGGTAGCATCACCATCTGCCCAAGCCAACATTCTGTAGTCTTTCTAGATCTCACTCTCTTCCCTTCACATACCACTCACCAAGTTCTGTCACTTCTAAGTATTTTGTAAATTTACTTTTTCTGCTCTAACCTATCTCACTGTTTTATGCCTTATTCATCTCTCAGACATTCCTCCAATAGGTCTCCCTTCCTCTGGTTTTATTCTTACTCATCTTTTAGTCCAGAGCAATCTTTCTCCTTAGCAAAGTATTCAGAGCTTATCATAATTAATTCCTGCCTGATTCTTCAGACCCAACTATAAGTTCCCTTGCATGTTACAATCCAGTCTTACTGAGCCATTTCTGCTCCTTCAGTCATACCGTGTGGCTTTATGCTTCTGCGTCACTGCCTGGAACACTCTTCCTTTCTTCTCTTCATAGATCATTTATAACCTTTTGGGCATATGTATTTGATAAAGTCTTCACCAATTTCCATAGGCATATGAATATATCATGGAGAGTAAATCATTTTATTCCCTTAACTGCTTTGGTGCCATATACCTGTTTCCTTTATTCTACCATTGAGCAACATATTATATAGCAATTATTGGTTTACTTGCTAGTTTTCCCTGTAAAGCTCTGTTCCTGAAAGTCAGAGACCGTATTTTATTCACCTTCGTATACCAAGAATTGTGCTCCATAATTGTTGAATTGAATGCTTGGTTTCAGTTTTCAATTTTTTTGAAAAACAAAAGCCCCAAAATCCAAAGCTGTAAAAGTGTTTGGGTTTTTCCAAATTCATGCACGTGAATAAGTGTGAATTCATGGTTGATAGTGATCTCTGTGATTTTATGTGTGTTGTTTTCTAAATAATAGATAATTAATTAAATTCACCCCAACTTCCTGTCCTTTTCTGTATTGAGTTTCAGTAGCAATTCTTCATGTCCTACACCCATTTGTTTATTCTACGTTTATCCCCCAGGCACTGAAGTAGCTCAGACTCAGTTCTAGTACCCAGTAGTTTCTTTTTATATAAACATTGCCTAATCTTGGAGGAGGGAACGAAAAGAAACAAAAATTAAAATTAATTGGGAAGAATCTATTCAATAGAAATACATATGAAAGCTTTGTTGACATTTATTTTGAAATTTTCTGTATTTCTTTTTGCTTGTGTACATGCATTTCATAATCCCATATAAGTGTGGGTACATATATGAATGTTAGTCTCTGGTACACATTGTGAAACATAAGAAAAATGAAAGTATATCCAAATAAGTGTTTGTATGATGTTAATTATTTCAGTTCAAAACAGATTTTTTTAAGTGATAACATGACTTTATGTCTTCAGATTGAGCTAAGAGAACGAGAGATAGAACGACTATCAGTTGCATTGGACAGTGGCCGCTCCCCTGATATTCTCTCTCTGGAGACTAGAAATAAAACCAATGAAAAGCTTATTGCTCATTTAAATATTCAGGTAATGGCTTTTATCATTATTTCACTGAGTATATAAAACCATTAAATGTCCATGGATTTGTAGAAGTGACAGAGTTGTTCACTACTGTATTATTTACCATAGAAAAAATTTGATAGAGCCAAGATATCCAGAAATAGGATGTAGCCATTGAAAAACCATGTTTCTAAAGAATATTTAATGGAAAAAAAGAATATTTAATGAGGCAGAAACATATGTACACCATAATATTAAATATTTAAAAGAGGAGAATAAACCGTAGACACAATGTGATGTTCAGTTTGCTTTCTAAAAATGTACATATGATCTTGGAGAGAGAAAACACTGGAAGAGAATACACCAAAGTATACTCACAGTTTATCTTTGTGTGATGAGATATTCTTTTTGATTTTATTTTCAAAAAATTTTGTTTGTTCTATAATGTAAAAAAAGATTTTTAAAAAGAAATATAAAAACTAAACATGTAATAGATTTCCTCACCATGCATTTGACCTAAGAGTAAAAGAACAGGGGAGTTATATAAAGCATGTTATGTTACCTTTAGAAATTTAGACGTGTCGTTGCTGCCTGGGCCGTAACCAGAATAGAGTGAGTCACGAATATCAGCAGTAGCTCTAGAGCAGTGCTGTCCAATACAGTTATGATAGGAGCCACATATGTAATGTAAAATTTTTTAGGGGCACATGGGCAACTCAGTCGGTTAAGTGTCCGACCAGCATTTGATCTCGGCTCAGGTCTTGATCTCAGGGTCATGAGTTCAAGCTTATATGGAGCCCACTTAAAAAAAGAAAAGAAAAGAAAATGAACTTCAGATCTAAATGTAAAACAGAACTATGAAATTTTCTAGTAACCATATGAAGAAAGTATAAACAGATGAAATTAATTTTAATAGTGTATTTACCTCAGTATATCCAAAATATAATTTCAGTGTATAACTACTGTTGTAAAATATTGATGTTGAGATATTTTACATTCTTTCTTTTTTGCATCAAGTCTTTGAAATCTTGTGTATATTTTATATTTATAGACATCTCTGTTTGGACAGGCCACAGTATGCACATGTGGATGCTAGTGACTACTATGTTGGACAGCACAGTCTAGAGTAGTAGTATCATTGTAGTGATATTCTTGTTGTAATTTTAGAACTATCTGTTGGGAAAAAGTTCACATAAATGTTTTACTTTTCCTTTCCTTCCATGTTTAAAAATTGGAAGCCAATGGCTATGTATTTTTATTACACCCCACATTGTCAGTTTTGTGAATCAAAGCAGTGTAAGATTGCAAATATAAAATAGCTCTGGTTTAAATTTTCAGTATTTTAAAAAATACAGTATTTTGAATTATTTTTGGAAGTTCAGTATTTAGGATGATTTTCCAATTCATATACCTGTGAATTACAAATTCAATTTAGGTTGACTTTCTTCAGCGAGCTAATAAAGACCTGGAGAAGCATATACAGGAGCTTATGGAAACCAAGGAAACAGTGACTACTGAAGTTGTTAATTTAAGTAACAAAAATGAAAAACTCTGCCAAGAATTAACTGAAATAGACCAGTTAGCACAGCAGTTAGAAAGACATAAAGAAGAAGTGCTTGAGACTGCCGATAAAGAGCTTGAGGAAGCAAAGGTATGTCTAGGTTGTGGACACATTTGTTAATTCTCCTGGAACATAGTGAGCATAAGCTCCTTTGATATCTGATTTGGTCTTTTGGTTTGTTTCATAATTCAAGTTTTTCCGAAGTGTTGTTTATACTCTCTAAATTGGGTGTGTTTCTGAAGCACACCTCTTCTTAAGATAGCTCTCCAGATTTTGTCCTATTTTCCCTCAAGATTTTCATCTCCGCATTGTGAGCGAGCTTTGGAAGTTTGTCCTCTGTGTCATTCTGTGCTCATGATCCCTTTAAAAGTATTTTCCAANGGGTGTGTTTCTGAAGCACACCTCTTCTTAGGATAGCTCTCCAGATTTTGTCCTATTTTCCCTCAAGATTTTCATCTCCGCGTTGTGAGCGAGCTTTGGAAGTTTGTCCTCTGTGTCATTCTGTGCTCATGATCCCTTTAAAAGTATTTTCCAAAAATTGTATGTCCTTATACATTTTTAAGTTGGTAGCTAACATTTTTCATCTTTAAGTTTAAATAGATATGAAAGGGGGCACCTGGTTGGTGTGGTGGGAGGAGCATGCAACTCTTGATCTCGGGATTGTGAGTTCAAGCCCCAAGTTGGGTGTAGAGATTACTTAAAATTAAAACCTTTTAAAAATAATAATGAATAAATAAATAGATAAGAAAGATGTAATTTCCAGTCTATTGTAAATATTGATCTCTTAAAACTGTCACATCGTTCTTTTATTTTTTTATTTTTATTTTTTTAAAGATTTTATTTATTTATTTGACAGAGAGACAGCCAGCGAGAGAGGGAACACAAGCAGGGGGAGTGGGAAAGGAAGAAGCAGGCTCATAGCGGAGGAGTCTGATGTGGGGCTCGATCCCATAATGCCGGGATCACGCCCTGAGCCAAAGGCAGGCGCTTAACAACTGTGCCACCCAGGCGCCTCACATCGTTCTTTTAAATATAGCTAAAAGATCCTTTCTTCTTGAAAACTCCAGTGTTTTATCCTATTTTAATATATTTATACTTGAATATCTTTTCATGATCACCCTATCAAACATCTCTGCAATAAAAAAATACATGAATTGAAATTATTTATTTATTTAGAGATTTTTTATTTTAAAAAATGTCCTTTGACTACAAGGTTCAAAGTGTTAACATTTTCCTCTGAATAGTGTTATCATTATAATTATTAGTAATTTGTGGATCAAAGCGACAAATACAGCACAAATGTTGATACTTACTGAGTTAAAAAGTAAAATTTTATTGGAAATACATCTCTTAATAAAGTACATATCTTAATACATATCATTCATAAACCGATTATCTTTTTGTTTGGTGCTTCAAAAGTTTTTCGTATTTTAAGTGACATTAGATGCATGACTTTGCTTTAAAAAGTGGGAGGAAAACAGTTGTGAGAGGGAAGGTGAGAAAGGAAAGATCATGAGATACTTAGACCACACACAGGTTGTCAGTTAGATAATTCTTAAAAAGGACTGTACATGCAAATTAAGAATCCAGATATGGATACCTTAAAATTACATGTATACAGTAGGTTTACATAATACTTGGGAAGTATTTATGTTATCCCAGGAATGGGTATAACCTAGTCTAAGGATCAGTACTCTACATCATTGAATCAGTTTTGTACAATGTCATTTCCACTAATTAGTGGAATAATAGTAACATACCTTAACATAATAAAGGCCATATATGAAAAGCCCACAGTATATCATACCCAGTGGTGAAAGATTAAAGCTTTTGCTTTAGGATCAGCAGCAGTGCAAAGATGCCCATTCTTACCAATTCTGTTCAGTGTAGTACTGGAAGTCCTAGCCAAAGCAGTTAGGCAAGAAAAAGAATTAAAAGCCATCCAAATTGGAAAGAAAGAAGTAAACTTATGTTTCCAGATGACATGATCTTATATGTAGAAGACCCTAAAGATTTCACAAAAAAAAGCAGAACTAATAAATTCATCAGAGTTGCAGGATACAAAATCAATGCACAAAAATCAGGTGTGTTTCAATATGCAAATAATTAAATCCAAAAGGAAATTAAGAAAATAATCCCATTTGCAGTAGCATCAAAAAGAATAAAATACTTAGGAATAAACTTATCCAAGGAGGTGAAAGACCATATGCTGAAAAACTATAAAACATTGTTGAAAAAAATTGAGGAAGAAATAAATGGAAAGACATCCTAAGTTCATGGATTGGAGGACTTAATATTGTTCAAATTCTGGGCATGACATACATACTTCTAGTATACATGGTACCCAAAGCAATCTACAGATTCAGTACAATCCCTATCCAAATCCCAATGGCATTTTTTATAGAAATGGAAAAAAATTGTAAAATCTCAAGGGGCCCAGGATAGCCAAAAGAGTCTTCAAAATAAAGAATATCGGGGTGCCTGCCTAGCTCAGTAGGAAGTGCATGTGACTCTTGATCTCAGGGTCATGAGTTTGAGCCCCACGTTGAGTGTAGAGACTACTAAAAAAAATAAACTTAAAAAAAATGAAGAACATAATTAGTGCAGTTTTAATTTTTTGTGGCTCTAGTTTCATTGCAACATTCCTGTATCTCATTCCTCTCTTTTTACACTTCCTTTTGCATCTTCTCTGCTCATACACACAACATACTGAACATAGCTTCTCAGGTCCCATTGGCAGTGCTCAAGAATGACAGTTTGGTTCACAAAAGATTCCTATGGGTCAAAATATTTTAATACTGGCATTCAGTGCTCTCACTTTCTATATAGATGTTCCACATTGGTAGTAGCAGGTGGAGGGAAGTCAAATAAGGTAGGAAAATTAGGAATTGACAGTGCCATAAGAAGAATCTAAAAATCAAGGTTCAAGGAAGGTCCTGCAAGTATATAGGCAAAATAGGTTTTTAAGTGGGCCCTCTTGTTTCAGAGGTTACAAATAGCTCCCTATAAGCATTCAGGATACCAAGAAATTAAAGAGAAACCTGGACTTTTCCTCTTTCCTGAAATTGAGCCTTAAAACAGCTAAAGCCTCCCATCTCACTAGTGAGAAGGAAGACTACTCAGAAAAATGACTTGGTCTTATTTGCAGTGTGACTTAGTGATAAATATTCTTGACCTTTAGGTCTGTACCTAATAAGTTTTTTATTCCTAGAAAGAGATTAAAAGAAAGCTTTCTGAAATGCGGGATCTTGAAGAAACAATGGCAAAACTTCAGCTGGTAAGTAGATGTCATGTTGAATTGCCAGAACTTTTGGTAAGAAAATTTGCATGCTGTATTTTACATATATTTTTTAATTGAGAAATAATTTACACGTTATAATATTCACTCTTAAGCATTTAATTCATTGGTATTGGTATAGTCATGAAGTGCTGCAGCCATTCTGACCATCAAGTAACAGAACATTTTCATCACTCCAAAAAGAAACGTCATACCCTTTAGCAGTCCCTCCCCATTTTCCTCTACTCAGCCTCTGACAACTGCTAATCTTTCTATTTCTATAGACTTGCATATTCTGGACAGTTTATACCAATGGAATCATACAATATGTGGCCTTTTGTGTCTGGCTTCTTTGATTTAGCCCAGTGTTTCCTAGTCTCATGCTTGTTGTAGCATATATACAAGACTTCCTGTATGGATGTATTTAATTTTATTTCTATTCTTATAATTCTTTAATTTTGTATACAGTAGATGGCAAGTTAAATTTGAATTTGGAAAACCTGTTAGGAATTTTGTATTCTTTTAACTACTTCATGATTTATCAGTTTACTAATATTAAAACTAGAAATTGATAATTACTTGTTAAAGTTGTTGACTTTTATTAAAAAGCACTCAGTCTGGGGCACCTGGCTGGCTCAGTCGAAGCATGCAACTCATTTTTTTTTTTTAAGATTTTTATTTATTTACTTTAGAGAAAGAGAACGTGTGTATGTGAGTTGGGGGGAGGGGTAGAGGGAGAGGATAACAAGCAGACTCTCCACTGAGCATGGGAGCTCATTGCAGGACTCAGTCTCACGACCCTGAGATCATGACCTAAGCCAAAATCAAGAGTTGGATCCTTAACTGACTGAGCCACCCTGGCACCCCTGGAGCACGGGACTCTTGATCTCAGGGTTCTGAGCTTGAGCCCCACGGAGATTACTTCAAAATAAAATCTTAAAAAAACATAAAACACTCAGTCCTCTTTTAATAGCTTTGTTTGGTAGTGCAAACCATTTTTCTAGATAATATTTGTTCTGGTAGTCTTCAGATAAGGAAAACAGTAATCATCCCAGCATAAGCCTAGATGTAGCATATAGTTCTATAGTCTAGAACTGAGAACATGTCTTGCTTCAGTTAGAAACTCCTGGGTGGTCACCTAAAAGATGATTGGGGATTTTTTTTAATCGCTTGTTAAATTGGATGAGTTTCTTTTAAGATTAGAAACTAAGACTAATACTAATTTTCAAGTTTTCTCATTAAATATAGTCTTAAACAGTGTAGCAGCAATGTTCTGGTGGCATAAGGCAGATTAAAAAATGAAGCCATTGCGATAAGCTGCCACACTCTAGGAGCTTGAACACTTGCTGACTTTTATATGCTCACTGTGAATCACAGTGGCTGCCTTTTTCTTCACTTGCAGCTACTCAACTCAATATTGAATAACTGGATTAACTAAACCTGCTAAATGTTGTCCACCCTTTTTTTTTTTATATATATATAATCTACTCTTGAGTCTCATAGATATTGTGAAATTCTTCCATGAGGTCAGTACACAGAAAGTAGATGTTTTGATGATGTTTTTACTAACAGTGTAAACTCTGTGAGGGCAGGGATTTTTGTTCGCTGCCATTCTGTGTACGCCATAAACAGCTGAGTGTGATTCGTAATGCTTGTCTTGGACTCTGACCAAGTCTCAGTAGTATTGGCTGACAGTAAGGTGCTATAGTTACATTCTGACCTTTCTTATTTTTTCCATTTGTACTATATTATGTATTTTTAAGATAAATACTAATGATAGTAATAGCTAACATTTATTAAGCACTTGCATGTTCTAGACACCATGCAGAGTGCTTCACATCCTTAGTTTCATCCTCACCATTGAATCCTTGGTGTCCAGGTGCTGCTTTTATCCCCATTGTGCAGATGAGCCTGAGACAATAACCAGCATAGTTACTGATACCTATGATAGTCTTAGAGTACTGTCTTCCTTCTGCCTTCTTTTAAAAATAAAAAGGCTTTAAAACTTTTTATTGCACAAGTACATATTCATTTTAAAAAGTAGACAATATGCTAAACAAATTAAGAGAAAATAAAATCTAATAATTCTACTACTCAGAAAGGAGCCCTAATGATATTTGGGTTTTATGGTCCTTTTAGCCACAGTCAATAATTAACTTTAGTCGAGCCCATATATTTGACTAACTAAAAGTGTGTGTCTGTGTGTATATGACTTACTCTTAATTAAATGTACTTACCAAAATATCTATTTTAAGTTCTATAATATTTTATCAAGTTGTTAGAAATCTTAACTATAGTGTTACAACTTGCAGGAATTAAATTTATGTCATAAAGAAAAGGAGAGACTAAGTGATGAACTACTTATAAAATCAGACCTGGAAACTGTTGTTCATCAGCTTGAACAAGAAAAGCAAAGACTTAACAAAAAAATGGAAAGCTTTGCAGTTACAGGTAAAATTTAAAATGTTGGTAACTTAAAAAGTGATTGTTATTCCTCCTGACATATTATTTTTCTTAGATTATCTTTCATTCATTTGTTCATTCAATAAATATTTGTAGAGTGCTTACTATATACCAGAAACCAGACTGGATGCTGTTGATAGAGTGGAAAATCTCCTTCAGTGACCTTACAGGATTCTTTTATATTTTGACTAGTTGATACAGGAAATGCTTCAATATTTTCCAATAGAAGTATACCCTTTTTTGAGGCAGATAATAGAATTAAGACTAAGAGGGGCGCCTGGGTGGCTCAGTCATTAAGCATCTGCCTTCGGTTCAGGGCGTGATCCCAGCGTTATGGGATCGAGCCCCACATCAGGCTCCTCTGCTGGGAGCCTGCTTCTTCCTCTCCCACTCCCCCCGCTTGTGTTCCCTCTCTCGCTGGCTTTCTCTCTCTGTCAAATAAATAAATAAAATCTTTAAAAAAAAAAAAGAATTAAGACTAAGAGGAAAACTTCTGAAATAGTGAAAAATTGAAGTGCAGAATCTTTATAAGGAGGTGCACTTGTATCACCTGAAAGAACACATTCTCATTCTCTCTTTCTCTCTCTCTCTCTCCCAGTAGGGCAACTTTCTGCCAGGTACCAGCCCTAAATGAGTTAGCTTAAGAAACATGTAAGAATTCATCCACTGATCCATTCATTTGACAAATGTCTATGAGCCTGTTGTGTGCCAGGCTCAGTTTTGCGTACTGGGGTATATCATGGTAAACAAAATACACAAGGTCCCTGCTCTTAGGGAGCCTTTGTTCTGGTTAGACAAACTAGTAACACATAAATGAAAAAGCCCAAATTTAGATGATAAGAGGTATTAAAATAGGGGGAGATGTGCTAGAGATTGACTGACCCAAGGTCTCTGAGATAAGACACCAACCAAATGAAGATTTGGGACCTTTTTTCCAAGCAAAGGGAGTGGCAAGAGCAGAAGCCTGGTGCTGCCAAATTCCCATGTGTCTTCAGAAGTAAAAGAAAGCCAGTGTGCTATGTTAAAAAGAGACTGTATCCTAGGCACTTCAGCATTCATGTGGATAATCTGACCCCTTTTCCACTTACTGCCTTCATGACTTGAGCACATTACTTAACCTCTCTATGCTTTAGTTTCCCTAGCTATGGGGTTAATGATGGCACCTACCCAAAAGATTATTCTGAGGATTAAATAGGTTAATAAATTAAAGTGCTTAGACCTATGTATAAAATGCAATTTTATAAAGTAAATTTGCAATTTACTTCCTTTCATACCTAGCTGTGACCTCTCATTTCAATGTGATCTTTCGTATCTGAAACTCCCCGTTTCTCTGTGGTGCAAATGCACTAGCCTGCCAAAAATCCAACCACAGGTCAACCAGAATATTTACCTTCTATACATTTGCACATGAGCAACTAGGTACTGCTTGTGTGTGCACCAGACACATCAGTAGCCCTGTAAATTAGATGGTCCTGAACTTCAGCAGCACTCTCCATGATGTGTAGAAGTCTTACTCTGTATTTCTTACCACTTGCTCTCCTACTCTTCGCAGGGAACATTTCAAATGTTTTCCATTCTCAATAAGCCTATGACGCTCATTCCACCTCCCATTCTGAGTAGGCGATCTCAGGTTCCCTAAGAGAATGGAAGCCGTCAGGGAGGCCTTCTGTCAGTTTCCTGTCTCAAGATCTTAAACTGTCCATTTTTATCTTCCCTCCTGTTACTATAGAAGTGTGTCCCTCTTTGGAAAGGCCACTGCCTCCATCTGTTCTCTGGATCCTATCCTCCCTAATTTTAAAACTTTGCAATTTAATTATCTCTTTTCCCTAACTTAAGTCTGTACTGTTTTTGTCCATTGGCATTTAAACATACTTACCCTGATATGTCTCCTGAGGCAAGGGAAACAAAAGCAAAAATAAACTATTAGGACTACATCAAAATAAAAAGCTTCTGCACAGCAAAGAAAACAATCAACAAAACTAAAAGGCAGCCTACAGAATGGGAGAAGATGTTTGCAAATGACATATCTGATAAAGGATTAGTATCCAAAATATATAAAGAACTTACAGAACTCAGCACCTGAAAATCAAATAATCCAGTTAAAAAATCGGTAGAAGACATGAATAGACATCTTTCCAAAGAAGACATACAGATGGCCAATAGACGCATGAAAAGCTGCTCATCGTCACTTACCATCAGGAAAATACAAATGAAAGTTACGGGGAGATATCACCTCATACCTATCAGAATGGCTAAAATCAACAACACAAGAAACAAAAGGTATTGGCAAGGATACAGAGAAAGGAGAACTGTCTTGTATGGTTGATGGGAATGCAAACTGGTGCAGCCACTGTGGAAAACAGTATGGAGCTTCCTCAAAAAGTTAAAAATAGAACTACCCTATAATACAGCAATCACACTACTGGGTATTTACCCAGAGAACACAAAAATACTAATTCAAAGGGATACATGTACCCTGGTGTTTATAGCAGCATTATCTACAATAGCCAAATTATGGAAACAGCCCAAGTGTCCATCGACTGAAGAGTGGATAAGGAAGATGTGGTGTATATGTATACGGTGGAATATTAGCCATAAAAAAGAATGAAATCTTGCCATTTGCGACGACATGCATGGAGCTAGAGAGTATTATGCTAAGTGAAATAAGTCAGAGAAAGACAAATACCATATGATTTCACTCATATGTGGAATTTTTTTTAAAGGTTTTATTTATTTGAGAGAGACAGAGCACGA
Source organism: Ailuropoda melanoleuca (assembly GCF_002007445.2). Taxonomy (NCBI): domain Eukaryota; kingdom Metazoa; phylum Chordata; class Mammalia; order Carnivora; family Ursidae; genus Ailuropoda; species Ailuropoda melanoleuca. Next base: position 67,345,487 of record NC_048228.1, on the reverse strand, counting down.
GCAGGAGGGAGGGGTAGAAGGAAGAGGGAGAAACAGACGCCCTGCTGAGCAGGGAGACCAATGCAGGACCCATTTCCAGGACATTGGGATCATGACCTGAGCCAGAGGCAGACACCCAACCGACTGAGCCACCCAGGCACCCCACTCATATGTGGAATTTAAGTAAACAAATGAGCAAAGGTAAAAAGAGAGGCAAACAAAGAAACAGACTCTTGGGGCACCTGGCTGGCTCAGTCAGAAGAGCATGCGACTCTTGGTCCAGAGTTGTGAGTTTGAACCCCGTGTTGGGTGTAGAGGTTATTTAAAAATAAAATCTTAAAAAGAAAAGAAAAAAAGAAACAGGCTCTTAATGCTAGAGAGCAAACTGATGGTTACCAGAGGGGAGGTGGGGGGGGATAGGTGAAATACGTGATGGGGATTAAGGAGTGCTCTTGTTTTAATGCACCCTGGGTAATGTGTGGAAGTGTTGAATCACTATATTGTATACCTGAAACTAATATTACACTGTATGCTAACTAACTGAAACTTAAACAACAATAAACCCTGCTTACCCTTTTCCCATTCTATGACAAAAACTTTGACCCATTCCCCTCCAGCCACCCTTTTCTCTTTTTCAGTTTTAACATCTTGAAAGGTCATCCACCCTTGCTGTTTCTGCTTGATCACTACTACCCTTTAGCTCCTCAATCCACTCCAGTTGGCTTCCATCCCCACCTGAGCTGCTCTTGGAAGCGCTGCCCTCATCCCCATTATGCTAAATGTAGTGGACATTTTTCATTCATTAATTTATTTGACTTCTTAGCATTTAACCCAATAGCCCATTCCTTCCCACTCTCCTGCTTTCTTACCTGTCTGGTCACTCCTTGGGATGAATTTACCAATTCATCCTCCAGGTTGCATTGCATGCTATTCTTTTATAGATTTTATCCTACTACACAGAATAATTGTTTGACCTTAGCTATATTTTTCATAGTTGTATTCTTAGCTAGTGCTGGGCGTAGAGTAAATGCTCCATAAATACCTGTGAAATGAATGAAAGAAGAGATGAGAGTGAATCAGAGTATGTCTTGAAAATCATTTCATGCCTCAGAGTTAAATTAGATTGAACAATGTGAAATTACCAGTATTAGGCTACTTGGGACTCATGAAAAGGTAACTTTTGTGGTAAAAGTTAATAGTTGTGCTTATTTCGGGAAAGATGAGTTGCTTTGATCTCTTTGTATAATACTCTATTAAATTTAAGCTTAATGTTAAAAATCATGCATATTATGATTAATTGCTTATAGGCAGATTTTCTTTTAATGCATTTTCAGATCCCCAGAAAGTACCATGTGGTAGTTTATTCATTCTATAGTACTAAATGTTACCATCCTTGTGATAAGACAAAAGTAGGAGGACTTTGACTTATTAGATTTTATTTAAACTTTTAATGTAATTTGTGCTCTTTTTCCTCATTTTTCTCAATATTTACCTCTTTTCTTTGATATCAGCCGGTGGTAGGTGATATACAAAAGTTAATGATTTTTAGTAGCTTGTATTCTAAAACTAACTGATAGAATATATTTCGCTAGTTGTATAATTTACATGCAACACTTTTAATATTTAATTTACAGAAAGAGAACTTACTCTGGAAGTTGAAAGGATGAGGCTAGAACATGGAATAAAACGTCGAGACAAGTCACCCTCTCGTTTAGATACATTTCTCAAAGGTATAGAAGAAGAACGAGATTTTTATAAGAAAGAGCTAGAAAGACTCCAACATATAATACAGCGAAGATCTTGCTCTACAAATTATTCTACACGTGAAAAAATTCCAATATTTAAAACACTAGAAAAGGTAATAGCTCTTTTTAAGAATGATTGATAATCAGGAGTGTATCTTTATGAACAAACCTTTCTGGTATGATTATTGTATTAAATATAACTTTATTCATATTTGTTTTTTAAAAGTTTTTCTGGGGGCGCCTGGGTGGCTCATTCAGTTAAACATCTGACTCTTGATCTCAGCTCAGGTCTTGATCTCAGAGTCATGAGTTCAAGCCCTGCGTTGGCCTCTGTGCTGGATATAGAGCCTACTTAAAAGCAGGGGGTGGTGCACCTGGGTAGCTCTGTCGGTTAAGCATCATCAGACTCTTGATTTCGAAAGGCTCACGTCATGATCACAGGGTCGTGAGATTGAACCCGGAGTTGGGCTCTTCTCTGAGCATGGTGCCTGCTCAAGATTCTTCCTCTCTCTCCCCCTGCCCCTCCCCCTTGCTCACGTATGCAGGCGTGTGTACGTACTCTCTCAAAAAAAAGAAGAGGTTTTTCTTAATTTTGATTTTTGGGTTTTTTTACATGACCTATACTGTAGAAACATTCCATTTATTAGGAAAACTACTTAAGAACAAAGCATAACACACTGATTTTTGGAAATTCAGGAAAGATGAATAGCTCATTACATGTAAAGGGTAAGTACAGGGACATCTGGGTTTCCAGAAACTGGAACTAGTAATTCATGCTACTGGACGTTTCCTTTCTGTCCTTTACTCTTGGTATCAGCTGCATTTTCTCTCTCAAAGCAGAGTGGCTTCATCCACATGGCAGACAACGTGGCTTCTTGCTATTCCCAGCCTTGGACCAGTCAGAAAGGCGGGTCACATTGTGCACACCAGACATCTTTCATGTTAACCATGCAACAGGAGCAGGTAGAGTGTGGAAGTGAGTGCAGGGCAGGTCTTCCCATTTGTCTGCTACAACCACATCTATAAGTTAGTAGTCTAAAGATGTATATTAGGTAAAGTTAACCGTGTGTCATGAGAGATTAAAATCATGTATCTCTATTTTAGGTCATAATTATTTTCAGTGTTTTATGAGTAGCATTTGAATTCTTCATTCACATTTTTCTTTTTTTTTCCTTTTTTTTTAAGCTTCAGAGCTATAGGAGTTCTGGAGGCTTATGACTCTAACATTATCTACAAACTAGATAAAATCAGGGGAAGTTGGGAGTAAAATTAAAACTCAAAACATTTAATTTCAAATATTTAAAAATATCAAGTCACTGTGACATATACATGAAGATAATAGGTTAAAAAAATTTCAGACTTGCCTGAGTTTACTAGTTTCATCATCTTTTTCCTGAAGATCCTGCGTCCATTATCAAATGGTTTGGGTTTTTTAACTTCATTGGCTAATGGCTGAATTTGATTTATAGGTGTTAGTAAAAACACTACATTGTGTTATCTGTTATAAGCAGAATGAATTGGCGAGAAAATACTGTATAAGTTAATGTATGTGTTACTGAGTTGTTTTTTAAGCCCCATATATACTTAGGACTCAGAAAAAAATCAATCACTGAATTGATCATCTTCATTGCATAGGAGAATCTTCCATAAAATGGTTGATTAGTGTAATCATATATTTATTAAATAAAACTGAATAGACAAATATCTCAAAGTTTTTAACCTACATATTTGATTTAACTCCTCCATATAGATTTACAGTTGAAAAACAAACAGGAGATATTGTTGAGGTACTGATAAAATCAGAAGAGACTTTTATCCCCTTTCAACTTATGTATTTTCTTAAAATTTTCTAATGTTACCTAACACGGATAAAGAATTCCTTTTCTAAGGTTTAGAAAGGTAGGGTGTTCAGAGCATTTTAGAGTTCCCATAATAAGTTGCAGGAATGGCCGGGAATAGTAGGTGTGTACATGAGTGAAATGGTTGAAGTGTAAAACAGTTGAGAGTTCTGGGCACTAGAGAGTGCATCTGCACCTAAACTTGGGTATTTTAAACATGCTTAGAAACTATATAGCAAACAACGAAGTTCTCTAAAGCTGGATTTGGTACACACTGTTGAGTTTCAAATCTTGATTTATGACAAACTGAGGCACAGTTTCTTAGGATTGCAGTAACTCAGAAAAAAATATTGATATTTTTAATATCAATGATCTTTGTCAAAAATACACCCATTAATTCTCTACTGTCTGTGTAGGGTGAGCACTGCCTCCTTTCTCCTTGTGCTTGTACTCACTATGGTTCCAATTGTGAGTTTCAAGTATAGTGGAGTAGAAAGGGCTTTAGAGTTGGAGACACAAACTGCTTTTATGACCTTGGACAAGTTACCTCACTTCATGAAACCCCTGTTTCCAAAGGTTACATGAGATAATAAGGGCCTAGCAGTACACCTAGTTCCTAGTAAATATTTCATTCCCTTATTATTTGCTGGTTCAAAGCACATCAGGTCTAGATACAAAGTTACATTCAGTTCAGCAGTACATATTGAGTGCCTGCTCTGAATGAGGCACTGGATGTGAGATAAAGAAGACTTAGCTTCTGTGCTTGTAGCGTTTAGTATTGTGCATGTATGTCATGAGCATGTGTGTGCGTGTGTGTGTGTGTCAGGAACAATGGAATGGTAAAAGAATTATTAACAATTACATATGAACACAAATATAAATATCTGCATACTTTTGTCTATACAAGATATATTTAGAAAAGAGCTAGAGTCCCTGCTTGAGAAGGCCAGTCAGTAATGTTGGAGAATTCATTCATTTTAGGTACCATGCTAGGCACTGAAAGTGTGGTCAGACCAAATACCTACTGTGTCTGTCATTGAGCTCACATTTTAGTGGAAAAGACGTATATTAAACACCTAATCATGTTAATAACTTTATAAGCTTATCTATAGTATTAGTAAAAAAAAGGATAGGTTTCAGAATGCTCTAAGAATACAAAGAGGGAGATCTAAATTAGATTGAAGAGTCAGCAGATTCCTTAGAGAAAGTGAGATTTAAGCTGAGACCTAGACAGTAATGATAATAAACTGTCAAATCTTTTTTTTTATGTCCCAACCTTATTTATAACCAGACGGCCAACTCTCACCCACCCCAGGTCCTCAGCTTAGCTCTGGGAGAGAAGCTGGATGAGCAGTGTGACTCTTCTGCCAAGCCTAGAGCTCAGGAGCCCCTCACTACTTCTGGGCTTTTGCCCTAGCCTGCTGAATTTTGTCAGCCGTGTCCCATCTGTGACTCCAGTGCAGTGGAATAGTATGAGGCTCAGCTCTGCTTGGTTCCATTGCTCAGGGACCACATCTGCAGGATTGTCAAATCTTTATTCACTGACTTCTCCTTTTCTAAAATGTATGCAAACCACCTCCTTTTTGTAAGATATTTTTATGTAGATATAGTTAGGTTGCAGATTTTCTTTTATAGTTATCTAAGCCTTAAGTCCTCAAACCCTAATGTGCTTTTGTCCTGTAAAATATCTTATCTTTTAAGGTGTCCAAATAACTAATCTCATCCAGTATGCTTTGATTTTTCTTGTTTAACCAGAGGATAATTTACTTCCAAGTGGCAGGTTAGAGGTACCTCACAGATACTAAGTCTACATTAGTCATGGTTATGTGTACAGTAGATAGTGAATAACATACATCAGGATGCTTTCCAATGTACCAGATTATCAGATTATCTCCTCCTGGGGCTTTTGCATTTAGAACTATAATGTTAAGATACCTTACATTCCCTCAGGGTTGTGAGATCAAGCCCTGCATCAAGCTCGCCTGGTCCACCGGGTGTGACACCGGCCTAAGATTTTCCCAGTATTCTGCTTGCTCGCTCGCTTGTCCTCTAAAAAAAAAAGATACGTTGTATCCCAAGTATACATTTATCACCTTTATTTTCCACATAGTTTTGAAGATAGTGGGTCTTTTGAATTGGACTAAAATAATAGGCATCATTCTGTTTTAGAAATGTTGGAAGTATTTGCTTTTTTGGTGAACATCCTTAATGTATACTGCCTGGTTGAAATATTTATATTTATCTCATTGCAAAAATAGATTTCACATAGGTTGGGGCTGGGATGGTCGTGGAGGCTGGTGCGGCTGGGAAATTGATCTCAGATTCAGTCAGAAAACACTGAAGAATGTGCTAGGCTGTAATAGTTACTTGCATTGGGTGAGCAGGCACACATATACCCTCCTAGTCCCTTCCCTGGAGAGGGTTGTCAACTAGTGGTTCCCAGCAATTAGCATGCATGAGAATCACCTGGAGGGCTTGATAAACCGTAGTTATGGGCCCTATGCCCACAGTTTCCAATTTAGTATGTCTGGGATGGGCTCACCAACTTACGTGTGTAACAAGTTCCTACTTGCTGCTGATGCTTCTGCTCTGGGGATTACACTTCAGTTACGACCATTATAAACAACTCCAGGGGCGCCTGGGTGGCTCAGTTGTTGGGCGTCTGCCTTCGGCTCAGAGTGTGATCCCGGCGTTCTGGGATCGAGCCCCACGTCAGGCTCTTCCGCTGGGAGCCTGCTTCTTCCTCTCCCGCTCCCTCTGCTTGTGTTCTCTCTCTCGCTGGCTGTCTCTCTCTCTCTGTTTAATGAATAAATTAAATCTTAAAAAAAAAAAAAAAAACAACTCCAGGAGAATGACAGTTGAGGCGTATGACAGGATCTGATCAAGTGGTATCATTGGCAGCAAGCAGGGTCCCTTCTTGGGCATTTGAAGGCCAGGAAATTTGCCCCAGTACTGCCTACACTTTCATCTGCTGCCCTCATTATGGATAAAAAATTTGCGTTCTTTTTGTCTGTTAACATTATTCAGTCACTGTCATTACCAACATCCTGTGACAACCATATGGTGATAATTATAACAAATGATAACTTGTTTTTAAATTATGTTTCAGGGCGATTACAACTCAGAAATTCATCTGATCACAAGAGAAAGAGATGAACTTCAGCGTATGCTGGAAAGATTTGAAAAACATATGGAGGATATACAGTCCAATGTTAAATTATTGACAGCAGAAAGAGATAAACTAAGTGTCTTATATAATGAAGTAAGAAATTGATTAAGCCAACAGATCATTTAGAACAAATTAACTATAAGGAAACCAGTATAAATCTTTTAAATTATTGTAATATATGGACCTTGTTATATTCCTTCATAATTAGAATTATCTAAGTATGGTAGTAGTTTCTTTTATTGTCCTATTCCCAAAGCAGAGATCTCTATTATTTTTTTCCATATTTATTCTCTTCTAGTCTATCTGTGTGTTAAGTCTGTTAGAGATAATTTCCTACTTCTAAAGCTTCCTGGCACAGGTCTTAGCCTGACTCTGAGCCAGGTTTATCCTTGGGATTGAGACATGTTAGGAGTCTATCAGACAGTGGGTAGCACCCACAATTTGGATATACTGGATATTAAGGACTTAGCCTGTAGTTTAAAAAAACTCTAGGGAAGAGAGAGTTGGTACAGCTTGGCCCAGTTATAAAGCCTCAGTTGTCAGAGAGCAGGTGAATACGAGCAGAGCAAAGTGTCTAAATTTGTTCCATACCAATTTCCCATGAAGTTCTAATGCTACTTTGAGAGAGGGAGAAGGACATGTAAGTTAAAAGGTCAAGTTGAAAAGCTGTTTTTTACTTTTGGAGATTTTTTTTGGAATCTGCAGATTTGCAGATTGATTCATTTCTGGGCTTTCCCCACCATTGGCTTGGATTTTAGCTTTCTTGGGTCTGCTTAGTTAATTACTAATTGTCCATCTGCTGTCTGGTTTCCAAACTTTTGTAGCTATCATTTCCTTTCAATCTCCTTGTCTTTGGGGATTTTGTTGTTGTTGTTGTTATTTTAATCCTTTTACTAATTTTGTCGGGATTTGGGAAGAGAGCAAAGGTAGCATGTGTTTAGTTTGCCTTTTTTTTCACTTCGGAGCATATCCAATGTGTTTTTTATTTATATCTTTTAATTCTTTAAGGCTCAGGAACAGTTATGCGCACTAAGAAAGGAGTCCACCCAAAACGCAGTCTCCCATAATATTGTTAGTCTTATGGAAAAAGAAAAAGAACTTGCATTATCTGACTTAAGAAGGATTATGTCAGAAAAAGAAGCTTTAAAGGAAAAGTTAAAAGTAAGTAATAAGATCGACTTATTTTTGAAAGGCAATTTATAGGGAAAAGGGAGGTCTTTACGTTTTCCTATGAAGTGACTATTTAGAATGTGCAGCTAGATCAAGGAGTTGGCAAACAGTGACACATGAACCAAATCCAGACCACTGTGTTTTTGTATGACCATGTGCTAAAAATGGTTTTTACGTATTTAGGTCATTCAAAAAATACAGAAGAATATTTCATGACACGTGAAAACTATGAAATCCAAATTACGTTGTTGGTCAGTGTTATTGGAATACCATGCTGGTTTGTGGACCGTAGTATTCTGTGTAGCTTCTGTCATGCTGCAGGGGCAGGATTGAGCATTTGCAGCAGAAACTGGCCCACAAAGCCTAAAATACTTATTTGGTTCTTTAGAGAAAGTTACTGACCTGTGATCTCAATTTGGAAGTTCCTTCCTCATGTGGAGGGACATTATCTTTTTTTTTTTTAATGTAAAACAACGTGACTGAGTTATTCACATACCATTCAATTCAGCCATTTAAAGTGTACAGTTCAGTGGTTTTTAATTATTCACAGACTTGTTCAGCCTATCACCACAATCTATTTAAGAGCATTTTCATTACCTCGAAAGGAAACCCTGAAACCCATTAGCAGAGGTTCTCCATTTCACCCTGGCCTCCCCAGGCCTAGGCAACCATGAAGCTACTTTCTCTTTCTACAGATTTGCCTACTCTGAACATTTCATATAATTGAATCACTTAGTATGTATCTTTTTATCTCGGGCTTCTCTCACTTTGCATAATGTTTTCAAGTTCATCCATGTAGTATGCATCAATACATAAAATGTTCCTTTTTATTGTAGAATAATATTCCATTCTGTGGAAAGACAGAAAACATTTTAATTTCCATTTATGTGGTTTAAACTTTTTGACTGTTATGAAAAATGGTGCTGTGAACATTCATGTACTTTTTATTGATGTAGGTTTTCATTTATCTTGGGTATATACCTAGGTTCGTTGGATAACCATAACCATTTGATCAACTGTCAGGCTGTTTCCCAAATCAGCTGTACCATTTATATTCTCACCAGCAGTGTATAAGAGTTCTAATTTCTCCACATCCTCACCAACACCTGTTATTATCTGTCTTCTTTATTTTCTTCATGTTGGTGGGTATGCGATAGTATCCACTGTGGTCTTGATTTCCATTTCCTTGATGGCTAATGACATCGGGCATCTTTTCATGTGCTTATTTGGCCATTTGTTTATCTTTGGAGAAATGTCTGTTCAGATCCTTTGCCCATGTTTACATTGGGTTATTGCCTCACTGTTACTGAACTGTAAGAGTATTTTATATATTCTTGGTACAAGCTCCTTATCAGATACATGATTTACAAATACTTTCCCCCATTCTGTGGGTTGCCTTTTCATTGTCTTTCATTTTCGTGTCCCTTAAAACACGAGAGTTTTAATTTTGATAAAGTCCAGTTTATGTATTTTTTTCTTTTGTTGCTTGTGCTTTTGGTGACCTATTTAGGGGCAGTATCTTATATTTTCTCTTATAATCTCCAAAAAAATGTGTGAATGTACATAAAGCACTTAATAGTGCTTGGAACATTATAAGAACTCAACATTAGCTATTATTGTTACTAATACGGATTCTGTAGTTTACTTCCAATAAGTGTTATTGAGTTAATGCTTAGAAATTAGCAGCTCAAGTTAGGAATAAGAACATTTAAGCATTATAAGGGTAGTCTTTATGTCATACATTTTCAGTTAAAATTTTACCCCAATGGAATATTTTTAATTGGGATCTTTTGGAATACTGCCCTCCAGAATGTGCTTTCTTAGAAAAATAAGTGTTAAAACTACCAAATGGAAAGTTTCTGTGCAATATGGCAGCTTTTAGCACAAGCTACTGATTTATTCTTTTCCGTACTTGTTGAAAGGACCAAGGAATGTAGAAACAGGATTTTAAAATGCAGTAGTACTGAAAGCTCAGAAAAAGTGATATTTATATTACCAGAATCTTTCTAGATTGTAGAAGTCAATATTTATGAGTTTATAGGTGGTCTTTTACTTAAAAACTAATCATCTCAATCCTTAAGCCTCCTCTAGTAATTTCCTGTTATTCAGCTATCTACCCAGTTGTCAAACCAGGCATCATCAGTGACTCCTTTCTCCTGTAAAGCTCTTTTCTCTCAACTAATCACCAAGTCCTATGTGTGCTACCTCTTAAAATAATATTTAACACTTATTAAGCTCTTTTCATGTGGGAGGCTCTGTTGAGTGCTTTTTACATGGCTGTCTCAGTAAATCTTCACAATGGCCTTTTCAAATAACTAATGCTTACAGATGTGGTCTCTGAGTTACAGAGTTTTAATAAGCTGCCCAAGATCACCTAACTGTGAAGTCAGATGGAGTCTGGCTCCTGAGCTCACGGTAGTTTCTCTCGAATCTGTGTACTTCTTTCTGTTCCCCTGCTCCCATCCCATTCTGGCCATTATTCTGTCCCAGCTGCGTTAGTGGATCAGCAGCCTCTCAAATCTGTATTTTACAAAGAAGGCAGAGTCATCTTTCAGAGATACAAATCTGATCAGATTTAAAATCTATGAACTGGGGATGCTGGGTGGCTCAGTCAGTTAAGCATCTGCCTTTGGTGCAGGTCGTGATCCCAGAGTCCTGGGGTCAAGTCCCACATTGGGCTGCCTTCTCAGCAGGGAGTCTGCTTCTCCTTCAGCCTGCCGCTTCCCCTTCTTGTGTGCGCGCTCTCCCTTTCTCTCTCTCTCTGACAAATAAATTAAAAAAAAAAAATGAAGTGAAACCTATGAACTGTTTTCAAAGACTTCAGTGATTGGCGTTTGCCTACTTCAAGGTCTAGCTTCTTTTCCCCAAACTCAAGCTTCTTTTCCCCAAACTCATCTCCCCCATTTCCCACATCTCGTTTTCTCAACTCCAAGCTTAGTGGACTTTTTCTTGGCTCCAGTTTTCTGCATAGGCTATTGAAAAATCTTCCCCCGCCTTACAGTAATTTCACCTGGCTAGTTCCTATTCCTCCTTTAGAGTCAGGTTGAACATCATTTCCTCACACAGGAAATGAACCCAAGACTCTAGATTCCCTTTCAGTATGTTGCCATAAAGTTCATTTTCTTAGCAGAATATTCATGGTTTTATTATAGTATCTTGTTTTAGTTTGTCTTTTCTACTGGGCTTTAGTAACTGTGATGTCAGAGGCTTTATGCATTTTTCTCACCATGTATTCCTAACACATTGCTGGGTGCTTGGTATGTAGTCTGTACTCAATACTGGTTGAATGATTTAATAAAAAATGCATACAGCACAGTGATGCTTTCAACCAGATACATAATTCAAGTGTCCAGGTGTCTTAATTGATTTGTTTTTAATGAATAACATGGATAGAAGTATGAATCTGCACTAGAAAAATTCTCAGGGAATACTAGTGTAAATCATTTGTCCTACACTTAGCATCAGCAAGAGTTGGATAAGATAGCCTAACCAGGGGCGCCTGGGTGGCTCAGTTGTTAAGCGTCTGCCTTTGGCTCAGGGCGTGATCCCGGCGTTCGAGCCCCACATCAGGCTCCTCCGCTGGGAGCCTGCTTCTTTCTCTCCCACTCCCCCTGCTTGTGTCCCCTCTCTCACTGGCTGTCTCTCTCTCTGTCAAATGAATAAATAAAATCTTAAAAAAAAAAGATAGCCTAACCAAAGAAATAGTACTTGTGATTTCACTGTTGACCAGCCTATTCTTGAAATTCTGATCTCTTGCATGGCCCTGTAGTATTCTTTCCTGTGTCTCTATGACTCATCATTTCTTCTTTGCCTTCTGTTCCTCTGACATCTCTCATGAGGGCATACTCCTTTTTTTTTTTTTTTTTGGGACTTTATTTATTTATTTAACAGAGAGAGAAACAGCCAGTGAGAGAAGGAACACAGTCAGTCAGGGGGAGTGGGAGAGGAAGAAGCAGGCTCCCAGCAGAGCATGGAGCCCGATGTGGGGCTCGATCCCAGGACCCTGGGATCACACGCTGAGCCAAAGGCAGACACTTAAAGACTGAGCCACCCAGGCACCCCTCATGAGGGCATACTCCTGATCACACTTAGTTAACCTGCTAGCTTTTTCCTTTTGTAGTTGTACTAATGGATTGATCTGTATAAATCTTTAAAAACAGGGGCACCTGGGTGGCACAGTGGTTAAGCATCTGCCTTCGGCTCAGGGTGTGATCCCGGCATTATGGGATCAAGCCCTACATCAGGCTCCTCCGCTATGAGCCTGCTTCTTCCTCTCCCACTCCCCCTGCTTGTGTTCCCTCTCTCGCTGGCTTTCTCTATCTCTGTTGAATAAATAAATAAAATCTTAAAAAAATAAAATAAATAAAAATAAAAAATAAAAACAAATCCATGCCATTCTGTGTCTTCTATTACAATCACACATGGAAGTAGTATATAAAGGATAAGAAAGTCTTGTCCTTTTTTTTTTTTTCAACCAAAAGCATCATCGTTGTAAAATGTCTAAAGATTTTCTTTCTAAAGGATTTCCATGTTATTAAAAAGACAAATAGAATAGTACTGTAGACCTGTATTGCTTACTTTGCTAATTTTGTTTTGTTATCTGCTGTGAATAAACATTTTCCATAAAATTCTTTTTCAGAATCTCCAGGAAGTGAATATTTTTGAAAAATCAAAATTAGAGAAAACTATTGAACATTTGACATGTATTAACCATCAGGTAAGTTATCAAACTGGATTTGGGGTAAATTGTGTCATATGAATAACTATTTCAATTATAGTTTCAGTGTGCTCTATGTTTTTAAAATTGCAAAATAGTAAGCTAGAGATGCTGTGTAACAGTTTTTAGGAGTATATACTTGGAAGGCCAACTACTGGGGTTTTTGTCCTTCTCTGTCACCTATTACCTGTAGACAAGCTACTCAAACTTCCCATCTCTCAGTTTCTTTATTTGTAAAATGGAATGGTGTTAGTACTTCCTAAGTTTTTGTGAGGATTAAACAAGTTAATACATGTCGAGAACTTAGAAGAGTCACTGGCATGTTGTAGGCACTCACTAGGTGTTAGTTATGATTATTGTATGATAATACAGACATAGAGGAAAAAATGAAATTCATTTTCATTCCTTATTGCTCTCTCTAGAGGTAGAATTTATTAATAATTGTTATGTGTTCTGAATCCTCTTTTTTTCTTGGTGTTTCATTTTGGCTAGTTTCCTTTACTATGTCTTCACTGTTTTTATGTACCACGTCTATGAATACTATCATCTGTTTCTATCAGTTGATTTTTTTTTTTCCCTCCTCATCATGGGTTATATTTTCCTGATTCTTTGCATGCCTGGTAATTTTAGATGTCACACATTGTGAATTTTACCTTCTTGGTTGCTGGATGAATTGTATCCCTATGAGTACTTTTGAGGTTTGTTCTGGGATACAGTTAAGTCAGAATGGAAGTAGGTTGAGCCCTTTCAGTTTTGCTTTTAAGGTTCATTAGGTGGGACCAGAGTAGCATTTAGTCCTGGACTAATTTTGTTTCATTACAGAGACAGAACTGTTTTGAGTACGCTATCTATTGCCCCATGAATTATGAGGTTTTCTTTTTTTTTATAATAATTTTTTATTATATTATGTTAGTCACCAATTATGAGGTTTTCAAATGACAGATGGCAACAGGAATTACTCCTGGTCTACATGAGCTCTGAGTATTATTCCCTTTAACTTTTTGATGGTTCTTTCTCTGGCCTTGGGTAACTTCCTCTGTGCTGAGCTCTGCTCAGCTGAACACTCAAGGAGCACCTTTTATAGATCTCTGGAGCTCTGTCTGTGTAGCTCTCCTCCAGTATCTGCTCTGCAAGCCCTAACTGCCTTGGCCTCCCTTGACTCTCAGTCATGTCTTCTGAACTTAGGGGAACCACCAGGCTTCACCTGAGTTCCTTTCCCTGTGACACAGCCTAGAAATTCTTGAAGCAGTAAGCTGGAGAAATGGTAGGGCTCATCTCATTTGTTTCTTGTTCCTCAGGGGTTACTGTCCATCACGGCCTGATGCTCAGTGTCTTGGAAACCATTGTTTCATGTATCTTGTCCAATTTTTAATTATTTCAGGTAGAAGGGTCCATCTTGTCCAGAAGCTGAAAGTGAGAATTAATGAACAGAAAAGTATAAAAAAATATATCTAAAGTACTAGAAGTCATTGGAAAGAGAGTAGGATTTAGAAAATATAAAATAAGGTAAAGCCTTAGAGAATAAAGTGAGAAAGTCTAACATATATTTAGTCAAAATTCTAGGAGAATGTAATAGAAGGTGTGACAGAGGCAGTATTTGAAAAGATAATGACTGCTAACTTTCTAGATCTAATAAAAACACAGGAATTCTGATTCAAAATGCACAGTGAATGCTGGAAGTATAACAGATCCCAAAGAAGAGAAAAAAAGAAAAAGAAAAATCCAAACCATTTTAATAGAGATAAGCAATGTAAGATACTTATGTATGAATTTGCTGGATCTCTGTAGAAAGTATAATACAACCTTATTGAAAGACGTTAAAGAAGACCTAAAAAAGTGAAGAGATATATCAGGTTTATAAAAAAGGTGACAAACATTATGTTTATAAAAAAGAGTGTAATTCTTCCCAAATTGATCTATAGAGTTGACGTAGTTCCAGCTGAAATTCCAAGACGGTATGTGTGTGTTTATAAATTGACAATGGATTTTAAATTTTACATGGAAACAGAGCTAAGAATTGCAAAGGAATTTTAAAGAAGAGCATGGTGTGGAACTTAGCCTACCAAGTGTGAAAGCTTTAGAGTTAGGAATTAATATAGAGTGGTAGTTCATAAGGATTAAAGGAAAATTATAAAATCCAGTCGAGAGCAATCCCACAAAACCACAAACATATGGAAACTTGATCTATTAAGGACTCAGATCAATGGGAAAAGAAAGGATTATTCAGTAATTATTTCTGGGACAATTGGCTATTCATGTGTATGTTTATATATACACACACACATATATATATGTATACATCTATGTATATTAAGAAGGAATTGCATGCTACTTCAAATATGCCGTACCCAAAAATCAGTTGCAACCTTGAACGTTCAAGAAATAGCTACAATTTTTTAAAGAAAATACAGGAGATGGAGCGCCTGGGTGGCTCAGTGGTTAAAGGTCTGACTCTTGATCCCAGCTCAGGTCTTAATCTCAGGTCATGTGTTCACACCCTGTATTGGGCTCCATGCCCAGCAGGAGAAAATCTTTTTGACCTTGGGGAAATAATAATAATAGCAATTTATATAGCATTTACTTTGTGTCAGGTGCTTTCTCAACATTTTATATAATTATAATTCTGATAACAATCGTATGAAGTAAATGTTAATATTATCCTTATATCATACATAAGGAAACTGAGGCAGGGGGGTGGAATTTGCCTAATATCACGCAGCTAGCAAGTGTCTGCTGTCAGAATGTAAGCTCCTAAACACAAATGAAAGGAAACAGATAAATAGGACTACATTGACAAGAACTTCTTTGTTCATCAAATAACCATAAGTTGAAAAAACAGGCCACTAACTGAGAGGATTTGCTATACATTTAACCTAAAAAAACTCAACAGAAGATATGAATTGACACTTCATGGCAGAAGAAATTACAAGTGGCTAATAAACATAAAAAGGTGTTCTACATCAGTAATAGAGGAAATACAAACTGTAAAACCATAGTAAAAACATTTCACATCCATCAGGGCATCAGAAATTAAAAAGTTAGGGGCACCTGGCTGGCTCAGTCAGTAGAGCATGCAACTCTTGATCTCAGGGTTGTAGGTTCAAGCCTATGTTGGGTGTAGAGATTACTTCTTAAAAAATAAAAAAAGAAATTAAGTTATAACACACATAATTTAGCAAATACATGTAGGGTCAGGGAGTGCAAACTGGTACCTCTTTGGAGGATAATTTGGCATTGCCTAGTAAAGGCATATTCTGTGAGCCAGCAAATCCATTTCTAGATAAGAACCCTGGTTGGAGGTCAGTGAACTGTGGTGCCCAGACCAAACCTGGCCTCAAATTTGTCTTTGTCATAAAGTTTTTATTGGAAAACAACCATGTTCATTTGTTACACATTGCCCGTGGCAGCAGACCAAAGCCTCACAAAGCCTAAAACTCCCTGGTAGAAAACAAGAAACAATCTTGATGTCAGTTATGGGGAAAATAGAGAAATAGTGGTAATAATTCATACAGTGAAGTATTACAAAGCAGTGAAAATGAGTGAACAGTAGCTGCAAACATCAGTGTGCATGAATCTTACAAATACAGTGTCAGAGAACATGCAGTATGATTCTACTTGTGTAGAGTTCAAAAGTATACAGACCTAGGGGCGCCTGGGTGGCACAGCGGTTAAGCGCGTCTGCCTTCGGCTCAGGGCGTGATCCCGGCGTTCTGGGATCGAGCCCCACGTCAGGCTCCTCTGCTATGAGCCTGCTTCTTCCTCTCCCACTCCCCCTGCTTGTGTTCCCTCTCTCGCTGGCTGTCTCTATCTCTGTCAAATAAATAAATAAATAATCTAAAAAATATATATATACAGACCTAAACTATATATTATTTAGGGATTCATACGGATAATGGTACACAAAAAAATAAGAAATGAGAAACACGAGACTCATGATAAGTGGTTACTGTGGCAGGATTTGGGGGATGTGATTGGTGATTGGAGACTGCTCACAAGTAGTTTCAAGGTTCAGGTAATATTTTTAAGCCAGGTAATAGATACATAAATGTTCTTTTGTTGTTGTTATTCTTTATACTATACATGTAATCTTGTTTGTACAAGATCTACCCAAGGAATTTTGAAAGGTTTTTAATGAAAACAAACAAACAAACCCAGTTTCATTTCCCACCTCTTTATATCCAAAACTACTACCCACAATTCTATTTCCTCCTGGTGTTTACCTCCCTGTTTCTAAATAATGTGCTTATAACTACTTAATCTTGTCTTACTTTATTGATTCAAGATTATTTAATGAATATCCATGATATTAGATGATGACTTAGCACTCTTCCCTTTTTCTTCCCCCATTACTTCGTATTTACTACATATTATACTTACTTTAGTAGTAACTCTTTATATTATTATGACTTCTAGTGGCCCATGGGTCAGCCAAATGGGATAGTACTACTCTTGCCTTTTCTCTTACAGATCTTTTTCCTGGAATTAATCATTGCTTTTGTTTTGTTTCATTTTATTTTTTGTTTCTTTTCTGTTTTCATTAAACCCTTTGCTAATTTTTGTCAAGAACTGCAACATCTCTACCACATGCTCAGACCTATCAGTTCTGTTGTTTCCCACTGAAGACTTCTGTTCTTGAGCTTTCCATCATCTTGCTCAGTTGCGGACTATGCCCTCTTATGAATTTCTCTCTTTCCCCTCTCCTGTATTCAGCCTCGTGTTTTCTTTCCTTCATTCTGGTATAGCACCTTCTCTAGCAGTTTTCTGGAAAAGAGGATATGGGAGGAGAGTTTTTGGGTATACTACTTGTCTGAAAATGTCTTTATTCAGATTTCATAATTGATTTATGATTTGGCTTGGTATATGGAAATCTAGATTAGAAAATTATTTCCACTAAAAACTTTGAATACTGTCTTCCATTGTCTCTTAACTTTCTTTGAGATGTCTGATGCTATTCTATATCCTAGTCCCTTATACATGTTTTCATTTCTGAAAACTTTAAGAATTTCCTCCTTGTTTTCAATTTCTTGGGTAATTTACTGTACTATTCTATTTTCTCTCTCTGGAACTTTTTTTTTTTTTTAAGTAAGCTCTACACTCAGCATGAGGCTTGAATTCATGACCCCAAGATCAAGAGTCACACACTTTACCTATTGGGCCAGCCAGGCGCCCCTCTGGAACTTTTATTAGCTGGTTTTGGACCTCCTAAAGAGATCTGAGGTTCTTATCCTATCTCCCTTATTTTCTCTTTGACTTTTTGTTCTTTCTGGGAGATTTCCTCAGCTTTATCTTCTAACTCTTTTATTGATTTATTTTAAAATTTAGTTATATTTCTGGTTTCCCAGAGAACTTTCTAGAAAGAGGTGGGAGCTCTCTCGGGTGTGATGTGCCCAGTATAGATTTTCAGCCAGTCTTCCTTGTTCTGTTCCTGACCCCCAGCGCACCACTTGGTGCCTTTTTGTGTTGAGTTTCTTCAGGGCACATCAGCTAGTTGCTAACTGTGGTGATTTTAGATTAGTGCTCCTCAACTGAGGTCAGTTCTGCCTCCTAAGAGATATTTGGCAATACCTGGAGAATTTGCGGTTGACACACTAGGGGAAAAGGTGCTTTTCATACCTAGAAATACTACTAAGGGCCTTGCCTACTCAGGAGGCTGGGATGCTGCTAAAGGTCCTACGGTGCACAATGCACAGGCAGCCCCCCCAGCAAAGGATTATCTGGCCCCAAATATCTGTAGTTCCTAGGTTCAGAAGCTTTGCTTCGGATTGTATCCTTCCACTCTGAGTCGCTCTTCTGTCTACTCTCTGTCTTCCATAAGTTACTGACATCACTTATCCATTGTCGTTTTCTTTCTTGTTCTCTATGTCCTTATGAGTGTGTTACTTTCTATTCCTTTACTGTCATTTCAAGAGGGAGGGGAGATCAAATGTGTATAGTCAGTGTACAGTTTTAAAGGGAAGACTTCTATTTAACACAAATATTTCTTGGTTTTGAGTTTTACATATAGATCATTATTCCATTTAGAATTTATTTTTGTATATAAAATAGAAATCTAACTGATTTTTTCTTCAGTGAGTGGCTGTCCCAACTCTGTAAAGAATTTTTTCTTTTGGGGGCGCCTGGGTGGCACAGTCGTTAAGCGTCTGCCTTCAGCTCAGGGCTTGATCCCAGCATTCTGGGATCGAGCCCCACATCAGGCTCCTCCACTAGGAGCCTGCTTTTTCCTCTCCCACTGCTTGTGTTGCCTCTCTCGCTGGCTGTCTCTGTCAAATAAGTAAATAAAATCTTAAAAATAAATAAATAAATAAATCCCTGTATGTTTAAAAAAATTTTTTTCTTTTCCTACTTCCCTTAACATACTACATTTTCTAAATTTATATCTGTGTACTTGTATTGGCTCATTCATGTGAAATCCACACTGTAGCTTGTAATTTATTCTGATATCTCATAAATCCCCTACAATTTTTCCTGTTTTCTTAACTTTTTTTCCTAAATACTTCAGAATGAAATCTAAGCCACCTTCCTTATTTATAAAAGGTTCTGTTAGGATTCTTACTGAAATTTCATTGAATTTATGGTTATTTCAGGAACTTTTAATACATTTCCAATATTGTGTTTCCATTCAGAAACATGTTGTGTCTTTACATTAAATCAGGTTGTGTTTTATGTCTTTCAGGAAAATTTTAGTTTTTTCATCTAAATCTTGCCCATTTTTTGTTTGGGTTACAGTATTTTCTGCTCTGATTTTTCTTCAGTTTAGTCCTATGTACTTATTGCTTTTTAGAAATTCCTCAAAATGTTTGCTGTGTTTGCTAATGGTTTCCTTTCCTTTTTTCATAGCTCTTATGGATATATTCTTTTCTTCCTCTCTTGCTTTTTGGTTTTTTTTTTTTTTTTTAGGATTTTATTTATTTATTGGACAGAGATAGAGACAGCCAGCGAGAGAGGGAACACAAGCAGGGGGAGTGGGAGAGGAAGAAGCAGGCTCATACCGGAGGAGCCTGATGTGGGGCTCGATCCCGTAACGCCGGGATCACACCCTGAGCCGAAGGCAGACGCTTAACCGCTGTGCCACCCAGGCGCCCCTCCTCTCTTGCTTTTTAAAAAATTTTGTATCTTTTTTTTTTTCATTTTACTGATATTGATAAGGAGAGATAAATGTGTATGCCCATTCTGACATCTAGAACCTAAAGTATACAACTGACTTTTAAAGTATTGTTAAATAAATATAATTTATTTCCTTAGTTTTTCTCTAGAAATATTATTAAAGAGTGCTTAAAGAAGACAAAACTGAGATATCTATTAATTTTTTTAATTTAAATTATAGCTTGAAGATGAAAAATGTGATTTGAAGTCTAAAGTGTTAATAATGAAAGAAACAGTAGAGTCATTAGAGAACAAAGCAAAACTCCAAGCTCAAAAACTTAACCATGTGGCTGGTGACTCATCTCATCGGAAGACAGAGATGAACTCACTTAGGTAAGTTTATTGAAAGTTTTGTTTATTTCACTTCTGGGAACAAATTAGTGGCTATGTGAGGTTCTTAGTGGTGGTGTTTTGAACTGGGCCTTTAAGCAGTGAAAGTTGGCCTTGCAGTAGAATCACCTGTGGCAGTTTTGAAAAGTATGAATTTAAGGGCAGATCTCTGGAGGTTCTTATTCACTGAGCAAACCTGGGTAGATGTTGAGTGTCTCTATTTTTAAAGACTCTCAGACTGATATGATTACAGGCAAGTTTTTATACCTACTTCCTTCAAAAATTCCCCTTAGATACTTTGGATTATTTGTATTCCCTACTGTAGGATTGCTGAAAATTATAAAATTCTTTGTCATTTTCCTTTCCTCTTTCAAAAAATGTAAGATCAGAATATGCATATACAGAGTCTAAAAAGGTGATGTGTCTGAAAGGTAAGAAGGTCAGTATGGAAAAATAGGGTATATCTATAGGTTAGAGTCAGGGTATGAAGAACATGGTATGGTAACCAAGAGTGTCTGGATTTTACCTTATAAATGTGGAGAACAAACAAATTTTTAACCAAAGAGCTGATGTTATTAGCATACCTTTTAGGAAGTGAACTCTGGCAGAAATTGGGAAGATGGATTTGGAATCTTAAGAGACTGATTGCAAATGATGGAGACCATGTGTCTGGACTAGAAACAGTGACAATGAACTTGAACAGAGGCTAGATTTAGGAAACATTTCTTCATAAAATCAAAAGGATTGGATGGGGGCGCCTGGGTGGTGCAGTCGTTAAGCATCTGCCTTCAGCTCAGGGTGAGATCCCAGCGTTCTGGGATCGAGCCCCACATCAGGCTTCTTCGCTAGGAGCCTGCTTCTTCCTCTCCCACTCCCCCTGCTTCTGTTCCCTCTCTTGCTGGCTGTCTCTTTCTATGTCAAATAAATAAATAAAATCTTTAAAAAAAAAAAAAAGGATTGGATGATCTGTGTGAGAATGAAAGAAAGATTCAGTAATGCAGAATGTGTTTGTCTTAGGAGACTGGGTTGTTGGTTAGCCATTAGTAAATTTAAAATACAGAACATTGAAGGAAACAAAGTCAACAGGTTTTTTTTTTTTGGACTAGGTAGCTGCAATAAGTAAAAAGACATGATCAGAAGAAGCAGATCACTGAAGAATCAGAAGAGATATTCCTCTCTAAATTATATTTGCAGTAAGGATCAGGAAAAGATTTTCAGATGCCAACATGACATTACATTTGTGAAACTAAATCAGTCATGAAATAACTTGATATCAGAAAGGATTGTAGCAATGATGATTAGGAAGAAGATTGGGGGGGAAAGAATAGAAAGATTGATAGGGGCACCTTGGTGGCTCAGTCAGCTAAGCACCTGCCTTCAGCTCATGTCATGATCCCAGGCTCCCAGGTTTGAGCCCTGCGTGGGCTCCCTGTTGAGCAGGGAGCCCGTTTCTCCCCTCCCCCTTGTTTGTGCTCTCTCTTGCTTGTGTGCATGTACACTCTATCTTTCTCTCTCTCTTTCAAATAGATAGAATCTTAAAAAAAAAAAAAAAAGATTGATAAATTAGAACTGAAAGTGTTAGTGAACAGTAGAATGGATATTTCTGAAAACTGAGTTAGTGAAATAGAAAACAAACTCAAGAAATTCATCTAGAATTCAGAACCCAGAAGAATAAAAAGAAATGATGAGATAAAAGACACAGACCTAATATACAAACACTGAGAATTGCAAAATATATAGTAAAATAAACAGTAGGATTGAAAATCCAAGGAATAATTAGGAAAAGAAAGGCCTGAGTTTGTTCATAAGGGCATCTGTGATTATGCAACAAATTTAATGATACAGGATCAAGAGCTCGTTGTGTCTGATTAATTAAGGTAAGAAATACTATTTTAGGGACTCATACACAGTATCTCTAATTTTTGCCTTTTTGCTGCTCTGACTGCAAGTCTTGATAAGTTAGACTTCAGGAAGAACTAAGGTGAAAGCTGCTTTTTTACTTTTTTTTATGAGTGCTACATACATCCTCTGGAAAGCTAGCTGAATGGACCAGCCTTACTTCTGGTTCACATCTATATTCAGCTCCAAAGTACAGATACTATGGTGTATTTCTTCACCCAGAATTATTAATTAGTCTACCTATTTCCCTGTTGTGTTGAGCTGACTGGATCTGCATTTAATCCATTTTGCTTTTTCCTTCAGACTGTAGCCACAACTCTCCTATCTTTTCCTCACAGGAGGCCCTTCTCAGTCTTATAAGGCAGAGCTTTCAGTGCCCTTTCTTGGATCCCCTAGCCTACAGCTCCTTTCACTTTTTTTTTTTTTTTTTTTTACAGGGATGTCCTTTTCTCTTTTGAGCTCAGTGTGCTACTTCCCTCACAGACACTGTGTTAAAGGAAGGGATTGTGAAGGCTTTACAATCCCTTGTACAGGCTTGTACAACCTGGGGAAATTGCATGGTTCCATAACTGTATTTTGCTCCGACAGAAAAAACTGACTTATCTCTGAGGAAAGTTTGTCAGTCACATTCTCCATATCATTCTCCTATTAGAACCATGAGCTCTAGCCTTCAGGTCCAATCCAAAGCTAAACCCAATACAAACCATGATGCCAAGCACTCCGTGGAAGCAAAGCAACGTTACCCAAACTTCATGCCACTTTCAATATCGTTAGTGGAGATCTTGCTGCCCCTTTAATCATATAAAGTTATCTTACCCTTGACATGGAGACATTTAAAAAGCTGATACTCAGGGACGCTTGGGTGACTCAGTCAGTTAAGCATCTGCCTTCGGCTTAGGTCATAATCTTGGGGTTCTGGGATCGAGCCCCACGTGGGGCTCCCTGTTCCGTGGGGAGCCTGCTTCTCCTTCTCCCTCTGCCTCTCCCCCTGCTTGTGTGCTTTCTCTCTCTCTGTCAAATAAATAAAATCTTAAAAAAAAAAAAAGAAGAAGAAGAAGCTGATACTCAGATAAATGAAGCATATGTTCCTTTTTATCCACCTGGTGACCCATTTCCTCTTTCCCGTCCTGAGTCAGGCATCTTTAAGCAAATTTCAGTGCCACCACACAGTCTTTTCTATATCAAGCACAGTCTCTCATTGTTCAAATACAGCATCTGAGGGTGTAATACAAAATCCCACCTTAAGACCCCCGAAGACAAATGACTCTTGTCTTCTTTGAATTTTAGCATTTAATGAGTCCTGGCATTTAATGCCCCAATTCAAAACTCCATAGTGCTATAAAGCAACTTTACCCAGGGAAGATGGTCTTAGCCCTTAGAGCATGTTAGCCATCCTGGAGCTAGCGTCAGTAAACTTTTTCTGTAAAGGAACAGAGAGTCAATGTTTCAAATTATACACACCACCCAGTCCCTGCCTCATCTACTCAGTCCTGCCTTTGTAGCACAAAAGCAGCCATAGACACTATATAAATGGAGGAGTGTGGCTGTGGTCCAGTGCAACTTTATGGACACTGAAATTTGAACTGCATATAATTTTCATATGTCACAAAATATCAGTCTTCTGTTGAAATTATTTTCAGTCATGTAAACATGTAAAAATCATTCTTACCTCTTGGGCCTTACAGAAACAGGTAGCAGGCTGTAGTTTTGCTAACCCCTGCTTGAGGATAATTTCCAGCCCAGTTAGACAACTGACTTTTCTCAATCAACCCCATAGTAAATAGCCTTAATCCTTACAACTGCTAGCAGTGAGGCTCTAAACGTTTAGATTCTTACAGCTGAAAATACCCTCAGACTGTTTTCAGTTCACCTTAGTCTTTAGTTATCTTTGGACCTTTTTCAAAACTAGAAGGTTGTATACTTATCCAGGATCAAAGAAATGCATTAGCAGATTTTCCCAGAAAAGGCCCAGAAAACTCTAGTTGAAGTTAATACTATGGCAATGGGTATCAGTTGTTATAGCAGGATTTAGTTACATTCAGACAACCAAATACAACTGGTCTCCCTTGAGAAGTTTTTGTTTGTTAAAGGAACTGAGAACCTATTTTAGATATGGGAAAGAAGGTTCACAGACTCCTTTGAATGCCTAAGAAGTGTCTTCTGGGCATGCTAACACGTTTTCTACAAAGACAGGAAGAGGAGCCAGAGCCCCAAGTGAGGGCAGTGAGCTCATAGAGATGGACTTGGAAGGGCCAAGGGCAATTAGGGTCACCAGATTCAAATCATCATCCCTTTGTACAAAGGCAAAGAAAAGTCAGTACTGATCCCTTTTCCCCTCTCTGGCTCACCAAGAGGTGATACTTAATAGTAGCCAGCCTATCTCAATTAGCGGTGGGCCATAAACATAGACTCTTGGGAGACATCTGAAATAAAACAAAGGGGAGACCCCAATCAGTGTGGCAGAGTAGGAGGATTCCCCTCCCCCCCAGAGTAGGAGGATCTTGAGCTCACTTCCTCATACAGATACACCAGACAAGAAAAAGATTAATAAGAGGCATCCAGATTGGTAGGGAAGAAATACTATTTGCAGATGAAATAATGCTATACATAGACAACCCTAAAGAAACCAAAAAACTGTTAAAACTAACATTTGAATTCAGTAATGTTGCAGGATACAAAATTAATGTATAGAAATCTGTTCAGTTACTGTACACTAATACCAAAAAGCAGAAGGTGATATTAAGAAAACAATTCCTTGTATAGTTGTATCAAAAAGAATAAAATACCTAGGAATAAATTTAACCAAGGAGATAAAAGACCTATACTCTGAAAATTATAAGACTTTGATGAAGGAAACTGAAGATGACAGAATAAAAGGAAAGATACACTGTGTTCATGGATTTGAAGAACATTGTTAAAATGTTCATACTACCCAAATCAATGTACAGATTCAGTGCATCCTAATCAAAATACCACAGGCATTTTTTTACAGAACTAGAATGAATAATCTTAAAATTTATACAGAACTGCAAAGCCCCTAAGTAGTCAAAGCAATTTTGAGAAAGAACAAAGCTGATGGTATCATGCTCCCAGATTTCAAACTATACTACAAAGCTATAATAATCAAAACAGTAAGGTACTGGTACAAAAACACATAGACCAATGGAACAGAATAAAAAGCCTGGAAATAAATCCACACTTCTATGGTCCATTAATCTATGGCAAAGGAGACCAGAATATACAATGGAGAAAAGACAGTCTCTTCAATAAACGGTGTTGGGGAAACTGAACCATTTTCCTATACCATATACAAAAAATAAACTCAAAATGGATTAAAGACCTAAATGTAAGACCTGAAACCATTAAACTCTTAAAAGAAAACAGGCAGGAAACTCTTGGATATTAGTGTTAGCAGTATTTTTTTTGAATCTGTCTGAGACAAGGACAATAAAAGCAAAAATAAACAGTTGGAACTATATCAGACGGAAGCTTTTGCACAGTAAAGGAAACCAACAACAAATTGAAAGGGCGGCCTACTGAATGGGAAAAACATTTGCAAATCATATATCTCATAAAGAGTTAATATCCAAAATATATTAAGAACTTGTACAACTGAACACCAAAAAAAAATCGATTAAAAAATGGGCAGAGGACATGAGTAGACATTTTTCCAAAGAAGTTATGCAGATGGCCAAGAAACACATGAAAAGATGCTCAATGTCACTAATAATCAGGGAAATGCAAATCAAAAACTACAGTGAGATATCACCTCAGGCTAGTCAATATGGCTAGAATCAAAAAGACAAGAAATAACAAGTGGTAGTGAGGATGTAGAGAAAGAAGAATTCTCATGCACTGTTGGTGGATTTATAAATTGGTGCAGTCACTGTGGAAAACAGTATGGTGGGTCCTCAAAAAATTAAAAACGAAATACCATATGATCCAGTGATTCCTAAAGAAAACTAAAGCACTAATTCAAAAAGATATATGCATTCTTATGTTTATTGCAGCATTATTTACAATAGCCAAGATAGGGAAGCAACCCAAGTGTCCATTGATAGATAAATGGATAAAGAAAATATGGTTAAAAAAAAAGATATGGTATATACATATACAATGGAATATTACCATAAAAAATAATGAGATTTTGTCATTTTGTGACAACATGGATGGACCTAGAGGCTATTACACTAAGTGACAAAAGGCAGACAGAGAAAGAGAAATAAGTCACAGGAATGTAAAGTACAAAGGAGAGGATATAATCAGTAATATTGTAATAACTTTGGTGACAGGTGGTGGTAACTAGACCTATTGTGGTGGTCTTCTTGTAATGTATAAAATGTCAAATCACTATGTTGTATACTTGAAGCTAATATAATATTGTATATCAAAAAGAAGAAAAGTAGGGTACCTGGGTGGTTCAGTTGGTTAAGCGTCTGCCTTTGACTCAGGTCATGATTCTCGGGTCCTGGGATCAAGCTCCATGTTGGGCTCCTTACTCAGCAGGAGGTCTGCTTCTCCCTCTCCCTCTGCCTGACTCTCCCTCTGCTGTGTGATTGCTCTCTCTCTCTCTGTCAAATAAATAAAATCTTTTTAAAAAAATGGTACAGTATTTAAAACAGTGTGGTAACTGGCATAAAGATAGACATAAAAATGGCCCAAATGAATAGAACTGAAAGTCCAGAAATAAACCCATGTATCTATGGCCAATTGATTTCAACAAGGGTGCCAAGAGCATTCAATAGAGAAAGAATAGCCTCATCGATAAATGGTGCTAGAATAGCTGGATAGCCACATGCAAAAGAATAAAACTGAACCCCTACCTCACACTAAATATAAAAAATTAACTCAAAATGGATCAATGACCTAAATAGAAGAGCTAAAAACATAAAACTCTTACAAGAAAGCATAGGAGTAAATCTTTATGACTTTGGGTTTGGCAATGGATTCTTAGATGGGACACCAATAAGAATGAGCAACAAAAGAAAAAGTAGGTTAATTAGACTTCCAACAAAATAAAAAACTTTGTGCATCCAAGGACCTTATCAAGAAAGTGACAACTTGCAGAATGGGAGAAAATATTTTCAAATCATATCTCTGATAAGGGTCTAGTGTCCAGAATGTATAAAGAACTCTTATAACTGAACAACAAAAAGACGCAACCAGTCTTTTTTAAATGGGCAAAGGACTTGGGGCACCTGGGTAGCTTAGTTGTTAAGTGTCTGCCTTTGGCTCAGGTCATGATCCCAGGGTCCTAGGATGAAGCCCTGCATCCGGCTCTCCTCTTGGCGGGGGGAGCCTACTTCTCCCTCTTCCCCTGCCTGCTGCCCCCCCACTTGTGCTCGCTCGCTCTCTCTGTCAAATAAATAAATAAATAATCTTTTAAAAAAGTAAAAATAAATGGGCAAAGGACTCAAACAGGCACTTCTCCAAAGAAGATATGTAAATGACCAGCGAGCATATGAAAAGATGCTCATTAGGAAAATGCAAATCAAAACCACAATGAGATACCTCTTCACATCCCCTAGCATGGCTATAAATGAGAAAGATAGAAAATACAAGTGTTGGCAAGGGTGTAGAGAAACTAGAATTCTCATATTGCTGGTGGGAATGTAAAATGGTTCAGCCATTGTGGAAAACAATTTATCAGGTCTTCAAAAAGCTAAGCACAGAATTACCATATGACCCAACAATGGTAGGTATATACCTAAAAGAATTAAAAACAGACCAGTATATGTACACACATGTTCATAGCAACACTATTCACAATAGCCAAAAGAAAGAAACAGCCCAAATGTCCATCAACAGATACATAAACAAATTGTGGTATATACATACATTGGATCGATCATAAAGAGAAAGGATATTCTGACACTTGCTACAGCATAGATTAACCTTGAACACACTGTACTAAGTGCAATAAGCCAAATACAAAAGAATATATATTTTATGATTTTACTTATGTGAGTGAGGTGCCTAGTGTAGTCAAATTCATAGAGACAGGAAATAGATTAGAGGTTACCAGGGAATGGGAAGAGAGAAGGAGGAGGAGTTATTGTTAAATGGGTACAGAGTTTGTATTGGTGATAATGAAAAAGTTTTGGGAAACAATGGTGATGAGTATACAGGATTGTGAATGTATTTAATGCCACTGATTTACATTTACAGATGGTTAAATTGGTAAATATTACACAAATTCAAAAGAAAAAACAAACCAGGGATATCATTGTTTCCCTTTCCTCTAATATGCCATTAAAATTCCAGACCTAACCCCTGTTGGATGGAGCTTCAGCTCCATTTAAGAACTTGAACACTTCTTATGAATAAGGACTCTTTAAGATGCTGTCTTTAAAATATATTTCATCTTGAAGGGCAGTAATTACTTTGCCCCCTAAAATGAAATCAGATATACCTCTATGTAATGTGGTATAACTAAAGACTTTGAGGCTCAAAGAGATGGTCCTATCCAGCCACATGGCTGGTAAGTAGAGAGCTAGAACTTTGATTTTAAGTTTTACTGCTTCACTGTCTTGTGGTAAGTCATCACTCCCTTTGCTATGTTCATGACACTTTTAAAGCTAAGAAATTGGTTCATTTCTTCTAACAATATAGTTCTCAAATTTTCCTTTCCAGATACCATGAGGAACAAATAATATGATAGTCACTCAACTATTTGACCTTATGAACTTTATACCTCAGTTCTTTCATTAAGCAGACCTTTTTCTTAGCAGCAGTATTTCTCTCAGAAAAGTTACATCCAGGGTCAGTTATAATAGAATCTCTATTGTCCCTTTCCTGTCTACACTAGAGTATGAAAAGGTAAAGCTATTTTTAGGACTCACCAAGGGCCTATTTTATGTGTACAATCAAGATGTTATCCTGCCTTCCTTATTAGTAATTAACCTTCCTTCTGAACCTTAAATGTGAAGACATCTTTACATTTCTACTTAGGACTTCAAACACTGCCAACCACTTGGTGTCCTTCATAGGGACTCTGTGGGCCATTCCATTTTTGAACAGACATTTTTCCTTCCAGATAGAGGATATTGGTCTCCCTGAATTCTTCATAGAAGGCAATGTCATGTAGTAAAATAACATTGATATCAGGTTAACCTACCTGGATTTACATCTTTGCTTTAATAGCTTTGTCAACTTGGACAAGTTATTAGTTTTTTGTTTCTATAGAATTCAGATGATATTTCTAAGTATGGAATTGTTCTAGGAATGAAAGAACTAATGTGTATAAAGTATCAGTACAATGAATATTCGCCTTCTTCTTTCTCTGCTCCCTGTTGTTATATCCCTTAGTGTAATAGCTGTAGCTTTCAGGAACAAGTTAAATACAATGCAGTCACCTGGACCTCAGAGATAATTTTTTGAAGTAAAATTGCTTGAACCTAGAGTCCTTCTGACTTGGTTCTGTTTGATTTTGTAACCCTAAAGAAGCCAGTCTCAGTTCAACTTTCCTCCCTACCTCTGGGCCATTATTCACTAGCTTTGGAGCAGTCGGGGGTCATGTCTTTTGTCTTTCAGAATACCTCGGTATTGCCAATAAAACTTCCTCATTTCTATCCAGATGTCCCATCTTACTTGTGGGTTTGGAAATCGAAAACTCTTCCCCTTTAAGCAGTTGTAAACTGAGCCACCCGTGGTAGTTACTTCCCGGTCTTATCCTCAAACGAACTCTAAAAAGGAACATGTGGCAGGTCCCAAGAAATAGCCTGAGGTGAGAACCACTTCTTTCCAGCTGGGCAGCGTTGAGAACTCTAGGTCAGGGCTAAAAGCATCCCAGAACTAGATGACAGGAGAGCAAATTCTTGTTACTTCTGAAAAATAATCTCACTGATAAGTGAGTCATTCCTCTGAAATTCTCTTTATTTCTTCTGTAATGTTCTTTCTTTTGTTCCCTGAAGCCAGTCTTTACTCTTAAATATTCATTGCACTACAATAAATGTCTACTTTCCCCGTTTACTATGACCTCCAGTTGACTACTCACCAAAAAAGTCAAAATAGAAAACAAAAGCTCACTGGTCAGGATTTATGGATAATCCTTGGAAATGCCAGGCAATACTGTAAAAAACGACTATGCCTTTGCCTCCACTATTGAAAATAGATTTTATAAGGGAAAGTGTTGGTGTTAGGAAACTGAGGAGGGCTTTAAAACTACCAAGAAACCTCTAGAAAAGAGAATACAATTAATTTTTATACTATATTATTTTTAGGAAGATGGAACCATTTTGGAGAAGAATGGTGGACAGCAAGAAATAATATATAATATAATACCATTGATTATACTGGAAGAGCTTTAAAATAAGAAATAAAAGAAACTTTAAAAATAAGAAAATACTTTTTTAAGATCTCTCGTTTTTAAAAACTTATTTCTACCAGAGATAAAGAATGCCATTTCTTTTTGTCCACTGGTTCTTTAGGATAGTAAATGAGCAGCTACAGAGGTCACTTGATGATTGTCAGCACCGGCTCTCCATGAAAAGAGGTGAACTTGAATCAGCCCAAGCACAAATTAACATACTGGAGGAAAAAATAGGTAAGTGTTTTTAAATTTTGCTTTTGCTAAATTGAATTTACTTTGTCTAACGAACATTTCTCTTTTTCATAGGTAAACTACACCTTCAGATGACTTCGCAGAATGAAGAGGCTCATCTAATGAAAAAGACCATTGGTGTTATTGACAAAGAAAAAGATTTTCTTCAGGAGACTGTAGATGAGAAGACAGAAAAGATTGCAAACCTGCAAGAAAACCTGGTTAATAAAGTATGTGACTGTTAAATACCTTTATCTGGCATCTCAACAAACAATTTCATTCTCTCTCTCAAATAGCTGTTCATACCTCCCATATGTGAGTTCCTAAGACCCAGAGTCATACCTTCTAATATGCTTACATTTCATTTCATGCCAATAATTCAGATCTGCAAAAATTCTGTTTATGGGGCACCTGGGTGGCTCAGTCAGTTAAGCATCAGACTCTTGATTTCGGCTCAGGTCATGATCTTACGGTTGTGAGATGGAGCCCTGTGTTGGGCTCTGCACTGGGTATGGAGCCTGCTTGAGATTCTCTTTCTCCCTCTGCCCCTGCCACTCCAGCTCTCGCGGGTGCATGCACTTTCTCTCTCAAAATAAACTGTGATTTTACCAGATGTGATTATAGCATACTCAAACAATTCAGGTTCTTAGAGTGGGTGGAAACATGCCAATATGTGAAGTACAGTTGGGACATAGAAATGTGTACTTTGAAGCTTTCTTTTATAGTGTAATTTATATAAATGTAATAAAATATAAATTCAAGTAAAGACATTTTTATATGAATGTTTTAGAATCCTATATTTTCATAATTTTTGTAGGAAAAAGCTATTGCTCAGATGAAGAAGACCATCTCAGAGTATGAATCTTCTATGAAGTAAGTAATCAATGAAATGGCATCCAGCTTTTTTTAGAAATTTTCAGTAAGTGCATCTTATGTCTTTAAGTAGTAATTTGACAATAGGAAAATTTCCTTGTTCAGTTTTCCCGTTTTTGCCGCTGACAGCATCTGAGGCTATTACATGAACATGCCATCCTCTTGAACTTTCTTCCCTCCTCCATCATCAACATCTCAACAGTTATGTCTGATTCATTATTCTTTTACAAACCTATTGCTTTTTATTTCTACTATAATTGTTCAGACCCTAATCACTAAAACTTAGATTACTGTAGTAGCCAGTCTGGAATTTGTTCTACATCAAAATCTATCTTGAACAGTTACAAAATTTTACATCTTATGTCTCATCTCTACTTAAGACAAAAGTCACTAGTTATTATTTTGTATACCTTTACACATTACATAGTAGTGGGAACTTAAATATTAAATAATATTTGCCAATTGAATCTGTTATGTTTTGCTCCTAATATTTGAAAGCCCTCTATTTAAAAAGAAAAAAACAAAAGTCCTCTATTTTTACTTGACTTTTGGAATTATAAATTTATTTTATGACTATTTCTAAGTAATGATTGGAAGAGATCTAAAATATCTGCTTTACCTAATTTATCAGTGTCTTAATGCAATGTAGTTTCTTGTTTTCTTAGTATACTTAATTTAGAGTACAACAGTTTTCTTTTAAATGATTTACAGTTTTCCAAAAAGCTTTCTTTTTATTTCCACATCCCTTGTGTTAACAGCCAGCTAAAGGAAACGTTGACTAATCGGGACCGAGAAATAAGCAGCCTCCGGCGCCAGCTCGATGCAACTCACAAAGAACTTGATGAGGTAGGAAAATCTAAAGAAGTGTCTTTTAAAGAAAACAGAAGATTACAAGATGATCTGGCTACAATGGCAAGAGAAAACCAGGTATGAGCACAATGCATAAACTTTGATTGTTTTATGGCATATTTGTTCTTTGCTAAATTTTAAAGCTCTAAATATGTTTTTTAAAATTGAATGATAGAAATATCAACAACATAAATAATTCTTCGAGGAGAATGGAATTTATAAGAGTATTAAAAATGTGGTTTAGAATGCTACTGTATATCACTGGGTGTTTAATTGATGCAACTGTGGTCTCCTTACCATTTTGGTCTTTGTTACGGGGAATCCTAAAGCTGAGAACATGGTGATTCTCTGTGGCAGATACCATTGTCACTCTCAGCATCACTCCCACGGCAAAGTGCTGTGTTTTAAAGACCCTGGATAGATTTTAATTTTTCATACTTCCTTCCAGCAGCTTAGAAATATACCTATAAGTAAATTAGTGAATATTTTAGAATGGCAGATGCTGAAAAGTATAGGTTTTGTTTGTGCTGGTTTGTTAAAGGATTATACCAAGAAAATGAATGATTTTCCTGTTTTAGATACTGAAAATTTTTTAAAAATTACTTTTAGTGTTCAGTATACCGCATATTGTCAATAAATGAATTTTAAAAAATGTCACCCTAGGAGCATAGCTAACCCAGTAATATAAATGCCAGATACATGGTCAAGACTATTGTGGGAGATGGGTGGTAATATTTGGTTAAAAAGTCGAGGTCAGGAAAAACATGTGAAAATAACTCTTGGGAAGAGTTTTCCTTTTTCCTATTCTTATTCCCCCAATTCAAAAGGAGCTCTTTGAATATAAATAGAACTCATTAGGTGCCACATTCATTGTAGATTTATCTGTCTTCAATTTTCTGATTTATAGGAAATCTCACTGGAATTGGAAGCAGCCGTGCAAGAAAAAGAAGAAATGAAGAGTAGAGTTCATAATTACATAACTGAGGTGTCACGATGGGAGAGCTTAATGGCTGCGAAGGTGAAAAAAAACATTATTTAAGTTGGATTTAAGACTGATATCTAAAAATATTTTCATGAGTATTTATTCTGTCTCCTCATTTATATATTTATTTTTTCTGTCCCCTCTCTTAGATACTAAGATACGAGAGTAGAGATCTTGCCTACTGTATTTTTATGTTTTCCCACAGATCTTACTTAGTATGCTGTCTGCACAGATAGTGTACGTTTTCTAATTAAAACAAAAATCCCATTGTCTGTATATGTTTATGATAGGAGTATTCCAGTGGTGACAATTACTAATTTTGAAACAATTTAATTGTGCTTAAAACCAGGAAAAAGAAAATCAAGATTTGTTAGATAGATTTCAGATGCTTCATAACCGTGCTGAAGACTGGGAGGTCAAAGCCCATCAAGCCGAGGGAGAAAGCAGCTCAGTTCGACTGGAACTTCTTTCTATTGACACAGAGAGGAGACACCTCCGAGAAAGGGTGGAGCTATTAGAAAAAGAAATTCAGGAGGTAATATATTCATTTATCTTGTGATGACATTATTTAGTAAAACAATAACATTCCAAGGTACTTTAATGAAGTGAGGTTTAAGCATTGATAAAGTCAAGTTCAATATAATCTTTTATCATGAATTCTAATAATTTGCTTAGGAGCCCCATTGCTTTTTTTTAAATTGTAGTAAAAGACGCATAACATCAAATATACCATTTTAACCGTTTTAAAGAGTACAGTTCTTTGGCAGTACATTCACATTGTTATGCAACTGTCACCACCATCTCCAGAACTTTTTCATCTTCCCTGATAGAAACTCTGTACCCATTAAACACTAATTCCCCGTTCCTCACTCCCCACTCCCACCCTCCCTCACCATCCCAGCGCCTGGCAACCCCATCCTACTTTCTTTCTCTGTGAATCTGACTACTCTTTGTACCTCATGTAAGTAGAATCATAAAATATTTGTCATTTTATGACTGGCTTATTTCACTTAGGCTTAAGGTTCAGTTAACCTCAAGGTTCATGTGTGTTGTAGCATGTGTCCAAATTTCATTTCTTTAAAGGCTGAATAATATTCCATTGTGTACATACCTCACATTTTCTTTTATCCATTCATCGGCCAATGGACATTGCATTTGTTTACATCTGTGACTATGAGGAATAATGCTGCTATGAG
The DNA here is from genome assembly GCF_002007445.2 of Ailuropoda melanoleuca. Lineage (NCBI taxonomy): Eukaryota > Metazoa > Chordata > Mammalia > Carnivora > Ursidae > Ailuropoda > Ailuropoda melanoleuca. The sequence continues at coordinate 67,311,055 of NC_048228.1, read as the reverse complement.
CATGAATGTACAATATCTGTTCAAATCCTTGCTTTCAGTTCTTTATGATATACCTGGAAGTGGAATTGCTGAATCATGGTAATTTTTATGTTTGATTTTTTTTTTTTTCAGGAATTGCCATGCTTTTTTCCTTAAGGAAAACTATAACAAACATAAAAATATGAAAGTGGCTTTAGAATTTGGTAATGGATAGAGGCCGAAAGAATTTTGAGGTGCTTGATCGAAAAAGCCTAGACTGCTTTGAAAAACTTGTTGGTAGAAAGATGCATAGTAGAGGAGATTCTAGAAAGGGCTCAGAAAAAAGAAAGAAGAGCTATTGACAAAACTTCTGTCATTTACAAAATACATAAATTGTCAAGAACAGAATTTTTCCAGAAATTTTAATGTTTCTTCTAGTAAGGTCTCGAATACAATTGAGGAACATGTTATTGGACACTGAAAGAAAGTTGATCCTTGTTATAAAATGGCAGAGAACTTGGCTGAAGTAATTATGGTCTACTCTTGGAAGGAAAGTAGAACTTTTTTTTTTAGATTTTTTTTTTTTTTTTAAATTTGAGAGAGCAACCAAGCACGAGCAGGGGAGGAACAGATCTGGTCTATGTATATACGTATATATACAGTGTGTGTGTGTGTGTGTGTGCGTGTGTGTGTATACATATATATATATACACACACACGCACACACAATGAAATATTACTCAGCCATAAAAAAGAATGAATTTTCTAATTCTTGCATTTGCAACAACATGGATGGATCTAGAGGGTATAATGCTAAGCAAAATGAGAAAGACAAATACCATATGATTTCACTCAAAGATGGGATTTAAGAAATAAAACAAATGAACAAAGAAGAAAGCGACAAACCAATAAACAGACTCTTAACTCTAGAGAACGAAATGATGGTTACCAGAGGGGAGGTGGGTTGGGGAGGGGTGAAATAGGTGAAGGGGATTTAGAGGACACTTACCATGATGAGCACTGAGTAATATATACAATTGTTGAGTCACTATATTTTACATCTGAAACTAGTATAACACTGTATGTTAAGTCTACTAAACATAAAATTCAGGGGGGAAAAGCAACTAGGTCTTGATGATTTGGAACATTCTTAGCCTATCCAGACAGTGTGCTCTGGAGACAGGGCCAAGTGTGTGGCTCCACAGCCTCTTTGTGAACAGATTAGATATGTGACTCATGTAGCCGGTCAGTCATCTCAGTACAAGTACTGCCAGCTTGTACTGACAGGGACAGAAACAAAGTGAGATGGAAGGAAGGCTGTTGAACATCTGGGATCCTACCAGCAGAAAACAGGCTAGTAGAGTTACCTGGCTACAAATATGTGTTCTCCTTAGAGAAAAAGGAAGAATGGCTCTGTAGGTAGCTCAGAGACCAGCACGGCTGCCAAGAGCAGCTCAGGCTGATGGGGCTGCTATTGCCACCACAGGTCCAGAGGGCACAGGCCCAGGGGATATTGCCTCCTTGGTTCCAGAGTGCAGGGCCACTGCCACTGAGGGTTGAGAAGGTGGGGCCACCCTAGCAGGCCCAGAAGACGACACCATCAGGGCACAGATAATTATTCTTAGGCCTTAAAACCAAATGGAATTTGCCATGCTTGGTTGTAAACTTACTTTGGACTAGTAACCCTTTCATTCCTTCTATTTTCTCCCTTTCATAGTGGGCATGTCTATTCTGTGCTTGTTTCACTATTGTTTTTGGAAGCAAATAACTTGTTTACTAGTATCACAACTCTCAAGAGGGAGCATAGTTTGCCCCTGGATGGACCGTACCCAGAGCCTTACCCATATCTAATTTAGATGATGCTTATATGATATTTTGGACTTAGAATTGATGCTAGAATGTTGGAATGGAGTGAATGTATTTTGCACAAAGGAAGGACATGAATTTTGGGGGAGCTAAAGGGTGGATAGAAGTATGGGCCTTAAGTTGTGTTGAAATCCTAACCCCCAGCACCTGTGAATGTGGCCTTATTTGGACATAGGGTTTTTGCAAGTATAATCAAGTCATGCTGGACTAGGGCAGGCCATAATCCAATGATTGGTGTCCTTTGTAAGAGAAATCTGGAACAGAAGATACGAGGGAGAACACCAGATAAAGGCAGAGGCAGAGACTGGAGTGAAGTATTTACAAGGCAGGGAACACTAAGGATTGCTGGTAGCCACCAGAAGTTGGGGAGGGGCGTGGAATAGATTCTCTCTTAGAACCTCCAGAAGAAGCCAACTCTGCTAACATCTAAATTTCAGACTTGTAAACTCCTGAATTGTGACAAGAAATTTCCGTTGTTTTAAACCACCCAGTAGTTTGCAGTGCTTGGTCACAGCAGTGCGAGGAACTACCCTCTCTCTCTCTGAGCTTTCCTATTAAGAGTATAATAACTGAAGGAATGCTTTTACAACCTTCAGGAAAATTCTCGGAAGAAACTGTTAAGTTTTTTGTTCTATGTCGTTGTTCATGTTTTTATGTGATATATAAAATTGACCTTTATAAATTTATATTTGGTTTTGGGGAACTTTGATTTTAAATTCATTAACTTGGAAAATCCAAATATTTACTTTTCTGGAACTGTTGAAATTTATTAAATCTTCACAGCACAGTTAGATTTTTAATGTCAATTTATTTCATTAATACCTATTAAAATAATTTTATTTTTCAAGTATTGAATTCTTATTAAACTCTAGAGTTTATATCAGTTTGTATTTATCACTTAATTTAAATTGAGAAAGTTAAAATGTGTACTATTCTAGGAAAAGAACTGTATCAGTATTTCAAACTTTATTACTTCAGTTATTAAAATCTTATAAAGTTGTGTGTTACTATTAGGTTACATTAAATTTAAATACAACTTCAGGTATTTTGTTTTAAAGAAAGCTCCATTTTGAAATTTAAAATTTAAAGACAGCTGAGGAGTGAGAAGTATATGTGTTACATTTTCTTGAAAGGGTATTATAACAATTTATAAAGATAAAATTTAACCTAACTTCAAAGATCCCTCTTGTTCACCCTAAAACAATAATTCTCATCTTTGCATCTTCCAAATATATACGTGAAGTACTTAGGTACTATGATGAATAATTATATACAATTTATTTGGTTAAGCATTAAATAGGCCATCTTTAAATAGCGGGCAGCTTCCTGAGAATATCTTAAAATATGCAAAAATTGGCTCTCATATTTTCATAAAGTGAGGTCATGGCTGCACAGACTCAAGCCTTTAAAATTATTGAGTTATTTCAACTTTTTACTGGTTTCTTTTTCTACTTTCAGCACATAAATGCACATCACGCTTATGAATCTCAGATCTCATCCATGGCAAAAGCCATGTCTAGATTGGAAGAAGAGCTGAGACATCAAGAAGACGCAAAAGCGGCAGTGTTGAATGATCTGTCATCTCTTCGAGAGCTTTGCATTAAGCTTGATTCAGGCAAAGATATTATGACCCAACAACTGAATTCGAAAAACCTGGAGTTAGAGAGGGTAAGAACTTAAAAGATTTTGGTTTGTAACACATTATTTTATTGAGCCCTACCCTCATTGTTTTACTTATTCATGCACTGCCCAATATATTTGTTCCCCTCTAAGGAGTTACTTTTGACTACAGGATTTTGACAACTAGATTCTTTGCCGGTATTTTTCTGGCAAACGTGATGAAATCAGGTGCTCTCCATTTTGGATTAGTTTGCTGTTTAGGAAAATAGGAGTCTTCTTTTTATAGAATAGGAGCATATCCCAGTAGACTTCTTTTCTCTGTTTGAAGGTAAGATTTAAATGAAGGATCGAGCAGTTCATTGCTTCCTAAATGGAATAGTTTTTCTGATAAAATCCCAAGATATTTAGGGGTGCCTTGGTGGCTCAGTCAGTTAAGTGACTGCCTTCGGCTCAGGTCATGATCTCCAGGTCCTGGGATTGAGCCCCGAGTTGGCTTCTTGCTCAGTGGGGAGTCTGCTTCTCCCTCTCCCTCTGCCCCCACCTCCTCTCGAGCGTACTCTCTCTCTGTCTCTCAAATAAATAAATAAAATTAAAAAAAAAAAATCCCAAGGCATTTAAATCTTACTTAATTTTTAAAGTTTAGTTAGCTGGAACTTCCAATTCTCAAACTGAGGCATAACGTTAAACAACCCAGTGTGTATTTTCAACATAGGTGTTTTCAATTTTCATTCATTTAGTAGTATCTTTATTTTTGGGTACTGAGAAGCTCCAATGCTGGCTTGACTGTGTAATCAGAGGACACATAATAGCCAAGAAGGGCTTTCTTGCTAATAAGATTGGCCACATTTTAGGATTTTATGTTTAATGACCCTCTCTTGACAAGGTAGTGTGAGTGAAAAGTATTCGAGGGCTGGAGTAGGTCTTGTAGCAAATAAGCCCTTACTGAAAATAGCAAAAATTATTTTGAAAATAAGATGATTTTCTTACACGTAAAAAAATGGTTCAAAATCTTTAACTGGTACCCAAAATAAATAACTGATGGGTGTATAGCTCTGCAAATAATTTTTCAAATAAGTCTAAAATTGTACTGAGGTAATCTTCCTTTCTTTTCCCTGTAGGTTGTGGCGGAATTAGAAAATGTAAAATCAGAAGCAGAGCTGTTAAAAAAACAACTGTCAAGTGAGAGACATACAATTAAAAACCTTGAATCATTGTTGGCTACAAATAGAGATAAGGAATTTCATTCTCATTTAACATCCCACGAGAAGGATACAGAAATTCAGCTACTTAAAGAGAAGTTAACCCTTTCAGAAAGCAAATTGTAAGTGGCATAAATCAACCTATGTAAAGAAAGCAGCTTGTCAAAAATAATTTTTCAATTTTTGGTGGGAGAGGGGAATGGAAGCATGTAAGGTGGTACAAAACCAAAATATCTTACTTAGGTGGTGGCTGCTTTTGGGAACTCAGGGGTTTAGTTCAGGAGAGACATCGTGTTTGGAAATGTAGATTTGTATATCTTCACCACAGAGATGGTACCCATGGAAGTGAATGAATGAACTTTAGAAAAATGTAAGTTTGAGGAACAAAGAGGAGTCAGCAAAGGAGAGAGCATTTCAGGATGGGGAGAGCCATCTGTGTCTCGTACTGTGGACTAGGAAAAAGACCTCAAAAAGGCTGTGTGATATTACCTTTTAGGAGATTGATGATAGTGTCTTTTAAATGGACAGGTTTGGACATACTTGATGTAAGAGGGGAAGAAATCCAGAGTGGATAGTATAAGTGGAACAGTTTTAACAGAAGTTAGAAATATTTCTCTTTCAGGATGCTTGGGTGGCTCAGTCGGTTAAGCGTGGCTCAGATCATGATCCCAGGGTCCTGGATCGAGTCCCATGTCAGGCTCTCTGTTCAGCGGGAAACCTGCTTCTCCCTTTGCCTGCTGCTCTGCCTGCTTGTGCTCTCTCTCTCTCTCTGTCAAATAAATAAATAAAATTGAAAAAAGAAAAGAAAAAAAATATTTCTCTTTCTGAGGCAGGAGTCAAGAGCCAATGAAGATACTTTACATCTTGAAGTTATAATTCATATCTTGTTCAAATTTGTATTTCCACCATAGCCGCAGTGCCCAGCACATAATGGAAGCTCAGTTTAAGTATTTGTTAAATAAATAAGATGAATGAATGAATGAATGAATGAAAAGGAAAACTTAGTGATAGAAGCTCCTGAAAAGAAAAAGAAAAAAAAAGCTCCTGAAGTTGAGAAAATTTGTGTTAAAAAGTCTTGTTCTTTTCTTTTTTTGTCCTTAAGTAACACCTCCATTTGTATTTATTAATAACAAAAACAAAGATCCGTAGTACTTGACCAGAAAACAGTGCATTTGTTATTTATTTCTTTGATTTTTTAAATTTTTTTAAAGAACTAGTCAAGGCCGGGAAAATACCATGCTTCGGGCTAAAGTGACACAATTACAAACCGATCACGATGCTCTGAAAAGGCAGATTTCAGCTGAAAGATACGAACGGTAAGAAAAAATTCTTAGCACTGGACAGTGTTTTTATTTATCCCCTATCCTGTTTCAAAAAGGATTTAATATGGCTTAAAAATAGACAACTTCCTTTTAGCATTCATACAAAAATAAATTTCTTCTGATATTTCTTCCTAAAAAGGCAACAAGTGTTGTGGAAGATAATATCCTTACAGTAAATAAAGTAGCAAGTATTGTCTCAGTGTTTTCTATAGCTTTTCTCAGGGCAAAATTAGGGCATTATTTGAAAGAGTATAGATAGGGAATCAGCAAGCTAGTAAGGATTCTACAAGAACCCAAAACAATTTGGTCCAGTAGGAAACTCTAAATATAGATCATCACAAAAGTGATGATGATCGTAAGAACAATTGATAAGGGACACCTGGGTGGTTCAGTCGGTTAAGTGTCTGCCTTCGGCTCAGGTCATGATCCCAGGGTTCTGGGATTGAGTCCCATATTGGGCTCCACGCTCAGTGGGGAGTCTGCTTCTCCCTCTGCCTGCCACTCCCCCTGCTTGTGCTTTCTCTCTCTCTCTCTGACAAATAAGTAAGTAAAATCTTAAAAAAAAAAAAAATTGAGGGGCGCCTGGGTGGCTCATTGGGGCACCTGGGTGGCTCAGTCATTAAGCATCTGCCTTCAGCTCAGGGCATGATCCCAGAGTTCTGGGATCAAGCCCCACATCAGGCTCCTCCGCTGGGAGCCTGCTTCTTCCTCTCCCACTCCCCCTGCCTGTGTTCCCTCTCTCGCTGGCTGTCTTTCTCTGTCAAATAAATAAATAATAATAAAAATCTTTTTTAAAAATTGATAAATATGTGCCAGATATGGTATACCAATAATCTATTATGCTTATATTAGAGGAAACCAAAGCCACACAAATAGTAAATGGTAGAGTCAAAACTAAAATCAAGGTAGATCTTATACACCTGAAACTAACATATATATGTTAATTATGCTTGAATTAAAAAAATAAATACAAATTTAATGGGACGCCTGGATGGCTCAGTCAGTTAAGCATCTGACTCTTGATCTCAGCTCAGATTTTGATCTCAGTGTTATAAGTTCATGCCCTGCATTGGGCTTCATGCTGGGCATGGAGCCTACTTAAAAATTAATTAATTAATTACAATAATTAATTAAAATGAAGGAAAGACAGATCTAATTTTATATCCCATGCTCTTATATACAATATATTCCCTATGGCTTAGTAATTTTCATACTCACTTCTATTTCAGTTCATTTGCTTTGTTATATTGAAAACTTGAATCTCCAAATGTTTCAAAGGAAAATGGGACCTGCTTTCACAGCTAAAATCAAAATCTAATTTGCAAATCACTTGTCAAGTTACTTTTCTTCCATTACTCTTTCTTGCTATGTTAATACCATAGACATAAACATTCCTGAGATTTCATTCTCAAATAGTTGGTTAAATTGCTTATTAGGTCAATTTTTTGAGTTCTCTTATTATCCATTGGCATCAGAACTATTTGGAGTATAGACAAAATCTGCTGGGAAATCAATATTTATGATTTCAAAGAGAAATGAAGCCTGAGAAATGAAGTGTCATAAAAGCATCAGTGACATAAAAGCAGTGTTACTAATTTCTTGTAATTGGAAAGATTTAGTTTCTCAATGTGCTAAACTGTACATACATGATGATTTCCATTCCCTAATGATGATTTAAATTCTCTTAAATCCAAGGGCCCTAAATCAAGCCCTCTTTTGCCTAGAGTTATAAGGCCGTGTTAATTCTGCTTTTTCCATTGCCCCTGGTCCCCAAAGAAACCTTGGCTGGCATGACCATGTCTCCTTTTCCTCACCATCCAACTAGATTATACATTCATACACCACCCCAGGGAACAGTATTGGTTTCTGGGGGAAGAGAGAGTGGGGGAAAAAAAAACTTTAGGTATTACAATGATTTATAGCCCTCTGAAGGATCTCAGTACATAAATAGCGTGTCTAGGTATTAAAATTTCATGGGGAGAGATAGATAATTTGGGGGGAGGGAATATCTTAAAAAGTTTCTTTGGGGAGATAATAATGAAAGAAAGTTTGTGAAACAGCCAGCTAGGTAGGAATCCTGGGTACTGAAGAACATAAGGCAGAAAGTCTAGGCCAGAGACTCTGAATAGCCCGCAAAAGAGGTAGCAACACAGTCACCGTGCTTTGTGGGGTTGACTCAGACACAGGGAAGGAGAGCATAACAGAAATAGTGATTTCACTTCTGACATTTGGGAGTTGTTAGTAAGGAAGAGGCTAGATTTATGTGCACGAGGAGGTGGGAAAGGAAGAGGGGGGCAGAGGAGGGAACCAACCAACTTTGAAAATCTCTATTCAGGGAGGCTTTGAACAATCTCTTATGGTACATATTCCTTTAATTGAAATCTTTTATTCACTAAAAAATTATATAAGGACGTAGGATTTAAATTTAGTAGAAATACTCATTAATTAATTGAGAAGTTAATCACCCAGTAACAATGTAGCACCTTGTATTTGTATTCCACTTTTTGGTATAATCTCTTATTTGATCTTTACCAACAGAGAACGAGCAATCCAAGAGATGCGTCGCCATGGTCTTCCCACACCACCCCTTTGTTCTACTCTGAGGTCTCCTTTACATTCTCCTGAACATATAAACCGTTAATTATCAGAAGGTATGTATGTAACACCAAGGACAGGCAAAACTAATCTGTAGTTATAAAAATTCAGAAAGTAGTTTTCAGTGTGGGGGGAGGGGAGATTGCCTACAAAGGTGGTCAGGGGAACTTTGTGAAATAATGGAATGTTGTGTATTTTGGTGATGGTTACATGGGTATATACGATTGTAAAAACTCAGTGACCTGAACATTAACAGTTCATGCCTTTTATTGTATGTAAATTATACCTCATTTTTATTTTATTTTATTTTTTTATTTTTTTTAAAGATTTTATTTATTTATTTGACAGAGATAGAGACAGCCAGCGAGAGAGGGAACACAAGCAGGGGGAGTGGGAGAGGAAGAAGCAGGCTCATAGCAGAGGAGCCTAATGTGGGGCTCGATCCCATAACGCCGGGATCACGCCCTGAGCTGAAGGCAGACGCTTAACCGCTGTGCCACCCAGGCGCCCCTATACCTCATTTTTAAAAAGAGAAGACATCCACAATAAAACACTAAATGACAGTATGGGATATCACGTGGTAATATTTGATGAAGTGCCAAATTCAAGGTACAAATAATAGGTGGCAAAAGTGTAGACAAAGATGTACAAATAGGAATGCACATAGTGCAGTAGACTCAATCCGACAAGATTGGCAGGAGGTTGAGAAATGATGCGGGAAGAAGGCATGGAAGGTAGAATGGGACATACAGGGTATATTGAATGTGAGGCGAAATTAGAGATTGTATGTAGTCTTGATTCTGTGAGTCAAGGGGAGCCGTTGAAGGTCCTTCTGAGTATAAGATGAATATGAGGGAGGGATTAAGATGAAAGAACTGTTCCTGGTGGATCAAGGTCGTAACTGTATTTGGGCCATATTGGGGAGGGTGGAAATCAGAGGCAGGGAGACCAGAAAGAGGTATGAAATGAACAGTATATGCAGTCAGTATCTGTATAATAATTAAAAGCTAGGGGGCGCATGGGTGGCACAGCGGTTAAGCATCTGCCTTCGGCTCAGGGCGTGATCCCGG
>NC_048228.1:67217007-67301388 GCF_002007445.2 Ailuropoda melanoleuca | reverse complement strand
GTTATGGGATCGAGCCCCACATCAGGCTCCTCCGCTATGAGCCTGCTTCTTCCTCTCCCACTCCCCCTGCTTGCGTTCTCTCTCTTGCTGGCTATCTCTATCTCCTGTCAAATAAATAAATAAAATCTTTAAAAAATAATAATAATAATAATAATAATAATTAAAAGCTAGGGGGGTGCCTGGGTAACGCAGTCGTTAAGCGTCTGCCTTCGGCTCAGGGCGTGACCCCGGCGTTCCGGGATCGAGTCCCACATTGGGCTCCTCCGCCGGGAGCCTGTTTCTTCCTCTCCCACTCCCCTGCTGTGTTCCCTCTCTCACTGGCTGTCTCTCTGTCACACAAATAAATAAAATCTTTAAAAAAAAATAATTGAAAGCTAGGACAGATTTTAAAAAACAAATTATGATATATATACAGAAAAGTGCCATATCCTGGTACACCACTCAGTGAGTTCTCACAAACAGAACACACCGATGTATAATCTACACCCAGATCGAGAAACAAAGCCTCTCTCTCTCGGGCTCTCTCCTGGTCATAAGCCCTGCTCCAGAAATAACTGTCCTGTCTATTAAAAACATAGATTTCTTTTGCCTGTTTTGGGACATTTTTTAAATGAAATCCTACATTTCTGGCTTCTTTTCTTCCACCGTATATCTGTGAGATTCAATTGTACTGTTGTATGTACTTGTAGGCTGTTCAGTCTTGTTGCTGCGTTGTGCGTACTCATTCCATTGTTGATGGGCTTTTGGTAATTTCCAGTTTGGGCTCTTATAGAGTTATGATGAACATTCTAGTACCTGTAGGTGAAAAGACCTATGCATTTCCTTTGGGTATATACTCAGGACTGAGGTTGTTGGGTCACTGGACATACGGATGTTCAAACTTAAGTAGCTCTAGCAAAGTGGTTGTGAAGAGCTAGGATACATTTGGCAGAGGAAGGGCCAAAGGGATGTGCTGATTCACTGGAAATGGGAATGAATGGGAAAGAAGTATGTCAGACCCAGGGCTTGAAAGGCAGGTGACTGTGAAAAATGCAAGCTCCCTGACTGAAATAGTGAAGTCAGTCTTTTTAAAAAATACGCATTTCTTTGCCTTTTTAAATAGAAGTATATAGAAGATAATTAAGCATTTCCTCGATGACTCAGAGTCCTCATTATGAACATTAATTATATACTCTGCTTTAACGTGCTGATGCCCCCAGGGTTTATTGGTATTTGTAGGACCTAGGTTTAAATAATGTCTGATTGCTGTGCTTTTGCTTTTGTGTATGTGTTTGTTTGATTAGAACCTGTATTTTCCTCTTTCACTTTGAAGACCACTTCTCAATGCTGGCTGCAATCATTGTGTCCTCACAACTTCGAAGCCGTGTTAATTTGGCTGTGATTAGATGGAGGTTCAGCTTCTCCTTATAAAGGCTTGTAACAGTTGTGACACATACATTTCCTCATACTAGATTCACAGCTGCATTCTAGATCAGGGCTTGGTAAGTTAAGGTCCATGAGCCAAATGTACTCCACTGCGTATTTTGTAAATTTAGCTTTTTTGGAGCATAGCCACACCTGTTTACATATTGTGTTAAGACTGCTTTTCTAAGTCTCTGATTGAGTAGTTGTGATGGAGAGACCCTGTGGCCCACAAATCTAAAATATTTATTACCCGGCCTTTCACATCCTGTGGCCTCTGGAAAACTCCACTGTATACCCGTGAGATAGTAGAGTGAAAAAACAAATAATTCTTTAGTTTTATGAAAATAGGCTTTACCTTATAGACCCCCCAAAAAGGGAGGGTCTACACCGAACATGAGTCTCAAATTCACGACCCCGAGATCAAGAGTCACCTGTTCCACCAACTGAACCTGCCAGGTGTCCCAAAACTTTTTAGTTGCGATAAAATATATATATCATGGACTTTGCTGTCTTAACTATTTTGAAAGTGTACAACTCAGTGGCATTAAATTCAGTGTTGTACTGCCAAAACCACTATTTCCAAAACTTTTTCATCATCCCAAACAGAAACTCTGTATCCATTAGGCAGTAACTCTCCAGTCCCCTGACTTTACCTCCCTAGGCTCTGGAAATCCCTAATCTACTTTTATGTCTTTGTGAATTCGCCTATGGATTTTCATGTAACTGAAATCATACTGTATTTGTCCTTTCGTGTTGGACTTATTTCACTTAGGATCATGTTTTCAAGGTTTATCTATGTTGTAGCATGTGTCAGAACTTGATTCTTTTTTATGGTTGAACAATATTCCTTCGTGTGTGTGTGTGCCACATTTTGTTCATCCACTCATCAGTTGATGACCCCTGGGTTGTTTTCACCTTGTAGCTATTGTGAATAATGCTGCTATGAACATTGGTGTATAGTATCTGTTTTAATCCCTGTTTTCAAGTCCTTTGGGAGTACCTAAGAATAGAGTTTCTGGGTCATATGGTAATTCCATGTTTAAATAATGTATCTTCACTGAGAAAACATAAAATACAAATATATAAAGAAGGAAACCAAAACCACTTTTTTTAACATTTTTTTATTGTGATAAAATATACATAACATCAAATGTATCATTCTACCCATTTTTAAGTGTGCATTTCTCTGGCAATTAGTACATTCACATTTTTGTGCAAAGATAATGTCCACTGTCCATCTCCAGAACTTTTTTATCTTCTTCAACTGAAACCTCTTTACCCGTTAAACACTAACTCCGCATCCTCCGCTCCTCCCAGCTCCTGGCAACCACCATTACAAATTTCTGTCTCTATGAACTTGACTACTCTGTTTACCTCATATAATTGGAATCCTACAGTATTTGTCCTTTTTGTGACTTACAATGTTTTCAGGGTTCATCCAAGTTGGAACATGTGTCAGAATTTCCTTCTTTTTGGAGGCTGGACAATATTCTGTTGTGTGAATACACCATGTTTTGTTTATCCATTCATGAGTTGATGGATACTTGAGTTGCTTCTGTCTTTTGGCGATTCTGAAAATGGATGTGCAAATCAAAATCACTTTTAATCCTACAACCCAGAGAATGTAACAATTAGCATTTTGGTATATACTTTCTTCTTGTGTTTGATGTGTAATAAATATACACACACATTCATAGACATATATAATTCTAATAGAGATCATACTCAAAATGGTTATCCTGTTTTTTGTTTTGTTTTGTTCTTTGGGGGTTTTCCCCTTAATAAATTGTTGAGAGTAGTATCTATTCTTATCATTAGAAGTATTTTTAAATGCCATTTTAAAATCATTATCTAACAGTTCATCACATGGATATTCCATGATTTACTTAGATTACTTTCTCAGTGTTTCCATTGTGGAATTTTTCGTGTGTGTGTGTGTGTGTGTGTGTGTGTGTGTGTTTTAATTGGGAGGGTGATTGGATAACACATAAGGTTAAAATATTTGGAAAAATATTTGACTATCCATAATATGCTGTTTTAAGATGCAGACAACACAATTTACAGTACTTGTATATTAACCTAAAAGTCCTATTGTTCCTCATTTTGAGTGATTTTTCTCAATTAACATGCTGTGTTATCCCTTTCTTTTCACTCTGTATTATTCATTTAGTCCTCATATACTTTGATGTACTTTGGTGGTTTGAGGAGAATATCTTCTTGAAGTATAGAACAGTACTTCTGGGGGTGCCTGAGTGGCTCAGTCATTAAGCTGCTCAGTCGTTAAGCATCTGCCTTCTGCTCAGGTCGTGATCCCGGGTTCCTGGGATGAGCCCTGCACCGGGCTCCGTGCTCAGCGGGACGTCTGCTTCTCCCTCCCCCACTCTCCCTGCTTGTGTTCCTCTCTCGATGTCTCTCTCTCTTTCAGATAAATAAATAAAATCTTAAAAAAACAAACAGTACTTCTCAGCTATTAACTATAACTTCATTATGGGCAAAGGCATTATTGGAGACTACAATTTCAGTTAAACCTGAAAACAATCTCAGTTTTTGTGAATGTTCTAAATAATTTTGTTTGTCATTTTTCTCTTAACTCACCTTTCCTGTCCCCTCTTTTTCAGAATGATGGCTATCAATGAGTTACCTATATGGATTTTTTAAAGGATAGAACAGTAATGAAATATTTGAAGTACTTGTTCCTGAAAATCATGAACATTGACACAAATTCTACCTCTGTCAACTTTTATTTAAATCAGTGAATATTTATGTAAAAAATTTGGTTTAAAAGAGCCATATCTATGTGTATATTTTTATATGTATGACAGAACAAAATATGTATTAATAGTGCTAACTAATGTTCTGTCTGTATTTATACTATTTCTGACTTATATTACTCCTCAAAGTGTGTGTTTATACTGTGAATTAATATAATGTATTGTTCACATTATGCTTTAATCATCTTTTTCATAAAAAAGAGCCATGATATGTGTATATAAATATTCTTACAGTACTTGTTTTCAAAGTGTTTTTAGTTTTCATGCCTGTGTTTATAACCCATATCTTTAATGCATTCAAATAGGATTATCCACTTTGATGCTATGCTCTCTTAGTTAACTTTTTTCTTCTAAATGTAAAATTAATTATTCACCAGTTTGTTTTCTGTTAATATATTCAGGTCTATTCTTAACAATAGCAGAGGTCTTGACAAAATAATGATAACCATATATAATTTATTATTGCTAACTCGAAGAACTGTGATGGAAAAGACACATTCATATATTATAGATAGTATTATTATTTTGGTTATCACATGGACTTTAATGCAAATTGTATCAAAGTCAAACTAAATCTGCATTCAGAATTTTGTAAGACAATAGAACAGAAATTTGGGACACTCTTTCAGTAAATAAAATTCCTCCCTGTATTAATTGAAAATCTCAGAGTATAAAAGTATGTGGAGTAAATACAGTATTTTGTTAAAATGCCAATCTGCATTCAAAAATAGCAGTTTTTTTGCTTCTAAACCTGTGTGTTGTAATTTATGAGTCTTGCAGAATAACACTGAATTATGGCATGTTAAATAGAAAACAACTTTTACAATTAATTTTCAAAGTTGTAATTTTAAGGAATTTAGATATATACATACATCAATAGAAGAACAGAAGTACAAAATAGAATGTCAGGTACAAAAACTAATCGTGTTTGAACCATACACATTTGAAGAAAATTCTGTTCTCTGCAGATTTCATTATGATTGAAAAAGAAGAACTTAAGGACTAACATAGGAAAGTTGAAGAGCAGTTATTTATGATACGTTTTGTTTCCTCTTGCTGTTTATTACAGTGGAGTGTGTGTGTGTGTGTGTGTGTGTGTGTGTGTGTGTATACCTGGGGATGGGCACTGTTGTTTTTCCAAAACTAATATGCCTTATATGTTCGGGTTATGCCCTTTGCAATAATTCACTGTGTATTTCGGTGTGACGTGGTTTACTTTTCTACCACCTTTGTAATTTTATGTATTCCACCTCTTTTGTGTGAATTCATGTATTACATAACAAAATACAAGAGAAATGGGACTATTTGCAATGTCATATGGAAAATCTTTTAATAAATATATGTAAATAAAATTAAAAAATCTGTCCCCACCTTTTCCCCCCAAGCAACAGCAAGACATTGTGTTAATATTTTATTTTTAATGTTTTCTATAATTAAAAATGTGTACCTTTAATTGTTATTTTAACCATGTTACTACAATTTTTCTAAATTAGTTTTATTCTAAAATACTGAATGTTGACATTTTATAGATGTTTTTGTTTTAAGTAATTTTAAATTATGCTTGATATAGATTTTCCCAATAAACTTTCCAATTTATTTTCTCTTTCTTACAAATATTTTTTTCTTAAATTTTAGCAATATTCTTAATTCTAAAATTAAGTACAATTAATTCAAATCAAATTTTATCATGATAGGATATGGGGAAATCACTGTGTTTATGTGCCAGGTATTTTTTTTCTCTTTTTTTTTCACTGACTTTGATTTATTTCTAGATAGTTCAAATATAAGAAATGAAGTCAGGGGCACCTGGGTGGCGCAGTCGTTAAGCATCTGCCTTCGGCTCAGGGCGTGATCCCAGCGTTCTGGGATCAAGCCCCACATCAGGCTCCTCCGCTATGAGCCTGCTTCTTCCTCTCCCACTCCCCCTGCTTGTGTTCCCTCTCTCACTGGCTGTCTCTCTCTGTCAAATAAATAAAATCTTAAAAAGAAAAGAGAGAAATGAAGTCAAAATTTCTGTTTGAAATCCATTTACAAAATGATTAAACAGGCTCTCCCCAGTTCTTAGAAGATTTTAGCACCTGACTTACTGTCTTTCTCCCATTAGTTCTATCATCAGTCAGTATCTTCTTAGAACAGTGGTTATTGACCAGGCCTGCACATTAGAGTTACCTGGACAATTTTAATGAAAAACTGATTTCTGAGCCCTACACTAGTCCAGATAAGAATCTCTGGGAGTTAGACGTGAGCATTTGGGGTTTGTTTTTTGTTTTTTTTATTTCTTTTTGTTTTTTTAATTTTAGGTTCTCTAGGTGATTCTAATGTGTCACCAGATTTAAAATGCTAATTTAGAAACTGATCCACCAAACTGATTTCATGACATACTAATGGGACTCAACGTGTAGTTTGAAAACACTGCTCTAGATCTTACCATTATCTCCAAAAATCTCAACTTCTAGCGTGCTATTCACCCCACTTTCTGGGTCATCTGTCGTGCCTGCCTAACAATTCTTTGACTCTACCAGGATCTCCAGACAATTGATTCTCTCACCTATCCCTTGTCTAGAAGTCCCTTGCTTTCCGTTCTATCTAGCATAGGCATCATTTTCTTTGCATATACCCTAAATTCTCTTATACCTCCTAACTGAAAACTCAAATTTTGTTTGTATCCAACTGCTCCAACTACACTGCATCTGTACCTAAGCAGCTGAACGGGACTAGAGAAAAAACCAACCGTGCTGACTCTTTTTCACTTGAAACTTGCAGCCCTGAAAATCAAGGCACTGTGTGAGGATCTGTACACATTTTCCTGGTCAACTCACACTTAATCTCTCCTCAACAAGCATTTCACACCTTCTCTTTACTCAGACCTTCAGTCCTCCCTCTTTCTTGCTCTCAGGTTGTTTCTTTTTTCACTGAGAAAATGGAAACTGAGGAAACTTCCTCACCCTCCCAAATCTATTAACAATATATTTGGAGATATCCGTATCTTTATAACTTCCTATTCTAACATGAATGATTTCTGCCTCTAGCTATTTTATATAGTTGTGATCAGTATTCATTCCTTCTACTACTCAAAAGACTGCTGCATTTGACCCCACATTCCTAAGTCATTTTTGCTCTATTGGCTTGTTCGCACTTGCGTGCATACCTCCCATTTTTAATCTCCCGTTTTAAAACCCTCCCAGACCCAACCATTCCAATTTTTGCACCCTTTAAAGAAAAAAAAAATCTTTAAAAGGTGTTATCTATACTCACGTCATCCCCCCCTTTATACCCATCTTTTCTTCTTGAACTATCCAATCATGCTTTATTCCCATTACTCCAAACCATTTTTGTCACGGTACCAAGAACACCCATGTGTTCTTTATTACATTTTTCACACATAATGTTTCCAGTTAGTGCTTTTTGCTATATTTTGTTCTTATATGATACTGCTTCTGTCCTCTTGAGGAAGGATTGGGGATAGATAGAGCTTTAAAATAAATAAATGCATACGAAGATATGATTAAGGACTTCTTCCAGAAGGCATCAGAAAAAGATTGCAAATGTAAAAAAGCATTTTGGAGGATGCGTGTTGGAGGGCCAACATCTAGGTAATAATGAGCCTTAGAAATATTAGAATGCAAACACTATTTTAAGAAATAATGGAAATGTCACTAAATCAAAGGATATAGTCTAAGGTCTTTATTAAAAGGGCTCAGAAAAAGCCAAGTAGGAGAGAAGGGGAAAACCCACATTTAGATATAGTATTGAAGACGAGGAAAGAAATTTTAAAAGCCCCAGAGAGAACAGTTCACGTGAAAAGGAGCAAGGAGTGTTGGTGAGGTCTATTGTACTAATAAAAAGGGAGGGGGGGGCGCCTGGGTGGCACAGCGGTTAAGTGTCTGCCTTCGGCTCAGGGCGTGATCCCGGCGTTATGGGATCGAGCCACATCAGGCTCCTCTGCTATGAGCCTGCTTCTTCCTCTCCCACTCCCCCTGCTTGTGTTCCCTCTCTCACTGGCTGTCTCTATCTAATAAATAAAATCTTAAAAAAAAAAAAAAAGGGGGGAAGGATAAAACAGGAAAAAGGAAGGGAGGGGGAAAGGAAAGTAAGGGAGGGAGGAGGGGAGGGGAGTGGAGAAGGAAGATCCATAACAATTAGACCAAAACTGGATAATGACAACATGCTAGATGGAAAAACATGAGAAGTCGAATATTTGTGTTATTGGGAGAAGATACAAATACTAACGTTTCAGAAATCAACAAGGTGAAATAACACAGCTAAGAGTCTTAAAAGCAACTATCATAATGATATAACAGTAAACACTTACCTAGAACTTTATTCTTCCCAGGTGCTATTCTGAGAATTTTACATATGTTAACTCATTTAATTCCCACAACAATCATATTCTTTATTCTCATTTTATAGATGAGAGCATGGGCAAGAATTGCCTCTGTACATATAACTAGTAATGGTGAATTCACTTTTAGACAATTTGTTAAGTGACTTAACATTTAAACCAGCACAAGAAAACATGATCCCTGCAGTGAAAAGCAAGAAAACAAAAAAAGTATATTAGAAAATGTGAAACAAGATGGCAGAAGTAAGTCTTTATATAAGAGTAGCCACAATAAATGAAAGTGGATAAATTTCTTCAATTAGATGGCAGAGTCAGGTTGGATTTAAAAAACAATATGTCAGCTACGAGAGAGATAGTTTAAAATAAGAAGCCATTGAAAATTTGAAAATAAAAGGAAAAGATTCACAAGGCACATAGGAACCAAAAAAAAAAATAGAGTACTAATCTTATCTGACTCGATAGAATTTTAGGGAAAAGAAAAAAAAAAAACCAAGGTGTTACATGCTGGTGAACAAGAACAATAATAGAACATGAAGATACAGGCATTACAAACATACAACTGTATGTGTATATGTACATATAGAAAACTTCACACCCAACAAACAGAATACACATTTTCTTCAAGTACATCTCTTAAATTTAAAAATAGACCATATATTAGCCTTTAAAGGAAGGCTTCAAATTCAAAAGGATTAGATCATATAAATCATTTCTTTGACCATATTGCATAAAATTAGAAAATCATTGCATTTGGAAACTAAAATATGTCTTTCTAAATTATCCTCTGATATAGATGAAAATCATGAAATAATTTAGACTGATAAGTAAATGATAACAAAACCACTGGAATCAACATTGTGGGACACAGCTAAAGTAGTAGAGGGAAAATATAACCTAAATATGTTAATCAGGAAATAAAAACCTGTTAACAAATGAGCAAGGATTTAATTCAAGAGATTGGGAAAAGGTAAGAGCAACCCTTGCTCTTTCCCTCTCCTCAAAATAATAGATAAATAATGAAGAACAGAAAACCATGTTAGAGAACAATAACATCAACCACAAAAATTGAGATGAACAAACCAAGAGTTGGATCAATAAAAGGACTGATTGATAAACTTTATTTGAAATAAGGCTTATCAAGAAAAATATGCAAAATTCAAAACAAAAAGGGGAAAATAATTACAAATATGTCAGGTATCAAGAAAATGGAAGTATGAAGAATAGTTACATGCTAATATGTGAAATACACAGGGGCGCCTGGGTGGCACAGTGGTTAAGCGTCTGCCTTCGGCTCAGGGCGTGATCCCGGCGTTGCGGGATCGAGCCCCACATCAGGCTCCTCTGCTATGAGCCTGCTTCTTCCTCTCCCACTCCCCCTGCTTGTGTTTCCTCTCTCGCTGGCTGTCTCTATCTCTGTCAAATAAATAAATAAAATCTTTAAAAAAAAAATATGTGAAATACACAAAATCCATGAAAATGAAAAATGCTGAAATTTGGTACAAGAAATAATATAGAACTCAAGAACAATATGTGATAAAGAAATTGAAAGACAGTTAAATATAAATGTATGGGGTTGTATTTTTCTCAGTTTTAAGCTAATAAATTAACATATCCCTGTTTACTAGATACTGGTAGAAAATAGGAGACTCCTGGGTCAGAGACAAAGGCCTTTATTACTCATGGCACAGCAAGCAGCATAAGCATCATGTCTGTACTGGTTCTCCTTAACCCCCCAAACACCATCCGGGGGGAGGGAGTGTGGAGGAGCCCAGGTGAATGCCAACATGCAAAGGTTCCTGTCACAGCCTAGGAACACTAAGTTTAGGGAATCTGTTTCTTTTATAACGAGCAAGAAGTAAGCCTGCTCTTTGTCCAAAAAGGAGACATTGCCACATCGCTCCATGTTGCTCACAGCAAACACAATGCTGAAAAATGGTGTGGGTGAAGATGGGTTAGGGCCTTGCATTGTTGGCATGCCCACAGCAAGAATATACAGGGGTGTTCCGAGTCCATGGCAGTCTTTCCCAAGGATAATCCACACCTTGACCATATATGTTCTTAGCCAAACTTAAGTTTTTATGTAAGTACGCCACTTCATTGGCCACGCTGCTTAATCTGACCAACAGAGGCTGGGACCAAACCTATTCAGTTTGTCTCATGTAGTATTAGTTAAGGCCAGTATTAGTAAGATTCTATGCAGCAGGAAGAGCCTAACCAGCGGTACTGACCTCAGTCATGCTTCCCAGGATCCCAGACACAGCCAGCTGTGGGGAGCAGTGGGTATTATTTTAGACATTCAGGATGTAGTCTAAGGCCAATCTGTTAATCATTAGGACTCTTGCAATGTAGACTGATCTGCTAATCTCTGGTATCATTGTCATGAGGCAATAGATGAACAGCAAGAATATACAGGGGTGTATATCTGCATGGAGAGAGAGGCTGTGGCCATCTTTCCCGCACTTACAGATAGCCCAAAGAGTCACAAGTCACTCTAGTTTGGGGTTTATTTTGAAACTTGATTTGGATCATTACATTGGTTTGGTTAAGAAACATGGACCACGTCACCGAGTAGTTGGAGCCTTGATAGGCACAAATGGCATAAACCAAGTCTGCTCAGCAACCGGGAGAAGCGTATCCATTTGCATCAATCAGATTTTTAAAAGATTGTACTAAAAAAAAAAAAGATCGTGCTGGTCTGTGTGTTTGTACATAGACAAGGCAGAGTCCGTGTTCGGCGATAGTCACAACAAGATGGTTGAAGAGCAGCCATACCCACGTGAACTTTTCTGTTCTCATAGCACGTGAACAGGGATGACAGATACAGAAGCAGGTTAGATTGCCAGCCACTGCAGTTCTTGATTCAGGCAGACCATATGATTTTTTGCCAGGCTGCAATGTAGGCTCTTTGTAGGGGACAAAGAGAGCATTCATTGCTATTGGTTTGGGCCCCGCTCATAGAATGCTGATTTGTGGATTAGCAGATATAAAGGACCAAATAGAATGCCCAATAGAGGCACATACTGTCTCCTGTTCCCAAAAAGTTCCACAAGATGCTCAACCTCATTTTTGATTGGGGCATGGCTGGAGATGCAGCACTTTCTCCTGCGGGGCCAGAGGAATTGAGCATTGTGAATCTTCCCATACAGTCCCCAGAAACTTCACTTGGCAAGTAGACCTCTGAATTTTGTAGGGGGTTATTAGCCACCCCTGCTGGTGTAGGTGTGAGAGTCAGAGGCCTTGAAACCGAGGCTTCTGACTTGCCAACCTACAGGAGATCACCTTCAAGGTGAAAACTCTGAAATCAGAGGGTAGAGGCTCCCATGCTAAGTCCTGGCTAGCCTGCTAATGATAAATGGCAGTAGGTTTGTCCCACAAGCATGCCTCTACTTTCTGCTCTTCCCTGATTGGGATAATCCTCTCTGACACTTATGGGATGGGAATATAAGCATATAACACCTCAATTTCTACTCTTCATTCTGATGTACAAGCAACAACAGTGCATTGAATAACTCCAAAAAGTCCCACCAATAAGATGGTATTAGCTTCTCTTCCCCATTCAGAACCCTGTCCAAATCCCATCAGTTAAATCTAAGCATCCTTTGGACCAGGTAGGATGGTGACTTGGATGCCTATATCTAGGGGAGCTATAGAAATTTCAGTCCCTCCCTTCCCTGAAGTTTCTCAGTATATTTGTACAGAGTGTGTATGGCCTTCAGTTTTCCATGGGAACAGGGAGAGCTTGACCCAATCATTTAATTCCTTAAGGTAGCAGTACTTTCCTGAGATCAGGACAGAGGAGGGAGAGATCAGAGGGCACAGAGAACAGCTCTCTTCATGAGGCAAAGGCTTGTGTTGATTTTTACTTTCAAAGGGCTGATGGTGGCTCAGGCTCAATCAAACAAAACCAAAATTCTGGATCCTTCCTGCTGACATCACTTAGCTTTGGGGCTCTCTTGACCTAGAAGCCAAAGTCAATTTGCCTTTTAACTGGGGCCCCAGGGCTTGCTGCTCCAGGGTCATGATGACATCTTTCTCCCCCCTGAGGACGAGAACACCATTCAGACACCACCTCTCATTGCTTGGACTCTAAATATCCATGAACAGGACTGAATAAAATACTGTAGGACTGTTGTGGACTGTTGGGTGAGAATATGCACTACCGGTTTCTGTGTAATCTCCTCATACCCTCTTACCTCATCGTTTCTCTGTCAGATAGCCCCATCTGTCAGCGGCCTATCCTTGTTGCCCAAACTGTGAAGAACTATGAGCGGTCTGAGATTCTTGCCCTATGTGCCACCTGGCAGGTTAGCCCGTCACAGTTTCGTGAGTGGTGGCAGAAGACACGAGACTTCTGGGTCAGAGACAAAGCTGTTTATTACTGCACACAACAATTCCTCCTGTCCCCAGATCCCAGCGGGACCACACAGGTCCTTAGATGGACGCCGCACATAGAGGGGGTTTATATCACAGCTGAGGAACAAGAATCTAGGAAATTTCCACCTTCTATATAAGGCTTCAAGCAAATCTGCCCAACCATTGCCCTGGGGGGGAGACATTATCTTTTTTAAATTGGGCAGCAAACAAATCTGCCCCCCTGGTCTGGAGTGACAGTATCTCTATCTTCCAAAGCTAAACAAACATCCCTGAAAGAACGGAGCAAAATCTGTCAGGGCCTCTGAGACAGAGGCAGAATGAGAGCTCCATGGACAATTACCTCCCAACACCTGTAATGTTAACTTCTTCTGTTAAAGAAGTGGTAAAATATACATAAAATACGAACTGTGGTTAATGCACTTTTGATTTTCTAGTATTTATTCAGATTTTTTCAAATCTGTGCTTGTAATAGGGACTGACCCATAGTCATCTTTTGTGTGAAAGCAACATTGTCTAGCTTTGATGTGATAGTTATGTTAACTTCCTAGAATGAGTTATGAAATGTCTCTTTTCCCATGCTCTGGAATCCTTTGCATTACATGGGAATTATTGGCTCTTTGAAAGTTCGATAGAGCTGACTCATGAAATCACCCGTGTAGACATCTTTTTTTGAGGAAAACGTATGACCACGTTTTCAGTTTCTTCAGTAAATACTGATCTATTCAGATATTCTCCCCCTTCTTAAGTCAGTTTTGGTGATTCAGTTTTTCTGGAAAATCTGTTTCATCTAGATTTTAAAAATCCATACCTTAGTAGCTCTTTTCTTGTGAAATACGTGTGTGTGTGTTTTCACTGATTGACCAGAGAGATTGGCCAATTTCTTCCCTAAGAATCAACTTTTTATTTTATTGGTCAAATCTACTACTTGATTTGTTTTCTGTTTCACTGACTTCTCTTTTCATTCATTCCTTCTTTCTGCTTTTTTTGTTTTTGTTCTCATTCTTGAGTTATATACTTAGCTCATTTTTAATCTTTCTTATTTTCTAATGTATTCATTAAAGGCTGCCGAGAGAACTTCAGGCAGCAGCTCCACAACGTTTTTGGTCGTTATTTGTCATTGCTTTCTAAATAGTTTCCAATTTCAATTCTGAATTATTTCTTAACTGGGGTCTCTACACAGTTTATCATCCAAATTGGGACCCTTTGCCAATAAACTATGTATATTATGTCAGGACAATAGGCAAAAGTCAGGACTGTTCTGAGTGAACTGGGAAATATGGTCACTTTATTTTTTTTCACCCTTTTTTTTAAAAAGATTTATTTATTTGAGAGAGAGAGAGAGAGAGAGAGAGCATGAGCAGGAGGGGCAGAGGAAAGGGGGAGAGAATCTCAGACTCCACGCTGAGTGCGGAGCCCAACTGGGGGCTTGATCTCTAACCCTGAGACCATGACCTGAGCCGAAACCAAGAGTGGGATGCTTAACCAACTGCACCACCCAGGCGCCCCCTCTGGTCACCCTATTTTTAACACGAGTTATTAAAAAGGAAGTTTTAAATTTTCACATAGTAGTTACAAATTTTAAATTCAATAGAATTTTAATCAACGAATGTGGTCTGCATGTATCTTGTTTTTCGAAATTTATTGAGGTTTGGGTTTTTTTGGCCAAAAACTTGATTAGTTTTTGTGACGGTTCCCAATAGTTTTGTACAGAATGAGTATTTTCTGCTTTTTGGGTATACATCTCTTGATATCTTTTAGATCAAGTTTGTTAATTCTCTGTGTGATTTGTCAATTTCTAAGAAAGTCTCCCACTCTGAGAACAAATTTTTAACTTTTCCTTTTATTTCAGTTTTTGGCTAAAAAAATTAAAAAGCTCTGTTAGATATGTAAAGTTTCAGGACCGTTATATTTTTTTGTTGACTTGTACCTTTCAGGATTTGATACCTTTTATTTATTTATTTATTTTACTTTTTTAAAAGATTTTATTTGTTTCTTTGACAGAGAGAGAGACAGCCAGAGAGAGAGGGAACACAAGCAGGGGGAGTGGGAGAGGAAGAAGCAGGCTCCCAGCGGAGCATGGAGCACCATGTGGAGCTCAATCCCAGGATCCTGGGATCACGCCCAGAGCTGAACGCAGACGCCCAACAACTGAGCCACCCAGGCACCCCTGATACTTTTTATTTTGACATTTCTTTTATCAGGTATTAATATTGCTACAACTTTATTGAAATACAATTTATATAATCCATACAATTCATCCATTTAAATTGTACAGTTTCTTTAAAAAGATTTTATTTCGTTGACAAAGAGAGAGCACAAGCAGGGGGAGCAGCAGAGGCAGAGGGAGAAGCAGGCTCCCCGCTGAGCAGGGAGCTCGAGTGTGGGGCTCCGTCCCAGGGTCATGACCTGAGCCAAAAGCAGGCGCCTAACTGAATGAGCCACCCAAACTGTATGATTTAATGATTTTTATTATATTCACAGCACTGTCCAACCATTACCACAATCACTTTTAGAACATTTTCATCAACCCCCAAAGAAACTTCATACCAAGAGTTACTCTCCATTTCCTGTCAACTTTTCCCCTGCAACCGTGAATCTATTACCGTCTCTATAGATTAACCTGTCACACAGGTTAATTTGGTATAAATGCAATCATACAATATGTGGTCCTTTATGTCTGGCTTCTTTTACTTAGCATAAGGTTTCCAAGGTTCATCCATGCTATATCATGTATCAGTATTTCATTTCTTTTAATGGTTAAATAATATTCCATTGTGTGGCTAATAGCACATTTGTTTGATCCATTCATCAGTTGATGGGCATTTGGATAGTTTCTACTTTTTGGCCATAAATATTCATGTACCTGTTTTGGATGGATATGTTTTCATTTCTCGTGAGTATATACTTTGGAGTGGAATTTCTGGGTCACATGGTAACTCCGTATTTAATATTCTCAGGAATTGCCAATCATTTCCTAAAGCGGCTGCACCACTTTACGACATCACCAGCAATGTATGAGGGTTCCAATTTTTCTACATTCTTACCAACAGATGTAATTATATTTTGTATTATAGCTATCCTAATAGGTATTATACCTATCCTGATAGGTATTCCATTGTGATTTTTGATTTGCATATGCCTGATAATTAACGGTGTTGAGCACCTTTTCATTTTCTTATTGGCTATTTGTGTATCTTCACTGGAGAAATATCTATTTGGATCCTTTGCTCGTTATAAAATTAGGATGTTTGCCTTTTTAATTATTGAGTTGTACAAGTTCTTTTTATGTTCTGTATACAAGCTCATTTATCAGACATACGATTTTCAAATATATTTTCCCATTCTGTGGGTCCTATTTTTACTCTCTTGATGGTATCATTTGTAGCACAAAAGTTTTTGATTTTGATGTAGTTTAATTTTATTTATTTTTTCTTTTCTTGCTTGTACTTTTGGGTGTCATCTAAGAAACCATTTTTTGACTCCGGGATGTAAAGATTTACTCTTATGTTTTCTCCGAAGAGTTATATAGATTTAGCTCTTACCTTTAGGTCTATGATCCATTTTGAATTAATTTTTATAAATGGTGTGAGATAGTTGTCCAGCTTCATTCTTTTGCATCTGGATATCCAGATGTCCCGTATGGTTTTTTAAAATTAGTATTTGCCTAGTATACCCTTCTATTACTTTATTTTTAGATAACATCATAACTTTGTACTTTGGATGTTAGATACATGAGATACAACAGTTATCCCCACTTTACAGATTTGATGAAGTGTCTGAAGTAGAATGACAGACCCATGCATAGAGACAGAAAGTCAGTACAATGGATAGGATAAGCGTTCTGATTTCTCACCCCATCCCAGGAGCTATTGCCTACCCTCTGAGCCATTTAAATAAGCCCACCTCACTTACAATAAATTCTGAATATTCACAAGAGCTCATCCCCTGGAGTTGTCAGAAGGTAATTAGTAACCTTATGCCTGATTAAGGGAAACTTTCAAAACGATGATACACTTCAATTTTCTCACTTTGGAGATCAAGGCTGTTGGGCAGACACAAGAAGGCTCTGAAAAAGTTGCAAGGGACAAGTAAGATTCTCCTGCCCCACAATATTTCTACTACCTTAGCTTTTTCCTATCTTTGGTTTTTATTTATTAGCCATATGACTTTTGTTTGCACAATTATTTTTTGTCCCACTCAGTTCATTAGTCTCTCCACCCAGTGAAAGATTTTGTTATTGTATTCCTTTACTGAGCACTAAGAAAATTCGATGTTCATGTATAGGGAAAGGATTGAGAAGCAGACATGCTGGAGTACAGAATCAAGAGGCTTTGGAAGTCCATGGTCTCACTGAGAGTTTTCTTAACCTTGGCACTATTGACATTTTGGACTAGATAATTCTTGGTTGTGGGGCTGTCCTGTGCATTGCAAGATGTTAGCAGCATCTCTGGCCTCTACCCACTAGATGCCAGTAGTGGCACCTGCTAATCAGTTGTGGCAACCAAAGATGTCTCCAGACACTGCCAAATGTCTCCGAGAAGGGAACATTGCCCACAATTGAGAACTACTGATTTAACCATATAATCTCTCACATCCTTTCTGTACCCCCTGATACAGCAATTAAGTGGTTAATTTTTAAAAAAGTTCCTTATATTCTGCATCTTTTGTATTATATTATGGTCTCTGAAAATCTATGTCTTCACTGAAAGGCAGCTATTTCAAAAGTGGAATAATGGGCTGATACCTGGTTTGCTGTGTCACACTGTTATTACAGCCCCATATATAGTAAGTATGAACCAATGTGTTTGAAAAGTGAGGGAAAAACAGCACCTGTCAAAACTGGTGTCTGATAGCTTCTGATTTCTGAGGCCCATGAGACATAAAGTCCAACTAGAAAGCTCTATTTTGAGCATTAAATTCTCTAGAACTCTTTCAGCATTTGAAGGCTGTATAATTCGGGTACCTTGCCCTGCAAATTGAAAAGGTGGTAGATCTACACTTGATTAATGTAAATTTGAATTTTTATAGAGTATGTTCTCATGTAGGTGGCAAGACTAAATATGTCAAGAAAAAGATCTCAGTTAGATGTTGTACACAGATTTAATTTTTGGCTCTGAGAGCTCCTTATGCTACTGGATCAAATCAGAAAGATTTTTTTTTTTTTAAATTCCAGTATAGTTAACATACCGTGTTAAATTAGTTTCAGGTGTACCATATAGTGATTGCCAAATCAGAAGGAAGTTGCTCACTCCTTGTAAAATTCTTCATTATGCTTATTTGAAATAAAGCAGACATCCGTTGGAATATGCAAGAACTGAACAACTGAATTTTACCTATAGTCACAAAAATACACAACCATATTTTATGCTGGTAATTAAAATATTTATTTAGAAAAACCCAGTTGGATAAAGCAACATGCACTAGGTTCTCCCAGTATCAAAACTTATCCTTCAAAGTCATGCACTTACATCACAATTATTAGTTGTTTTTGGCATTGGGGTATCTGGCCCAATATTGAGTACCTCTTAGGGTTACCTTCATCTTTTTTGAAGATTTTATGTATTTATTAGAGAGAGAGCGCTGTCTCACACGCGCGCACCTAGCTGGGGGAAGGGCAGAGAGTGAGGGAGAAGCAGATTCCCCGGTGAGCAGGGAGCTCGATCTGTCATCTTTTGTCACGGAGGATTTTTTTTTTTTACTTTGTTTCCAATTTCCCGATTAATAATGATACTGAATTATTTTTAGCATCTTTGCGTGCATGGGGAAGGAAAAGATCACTAGAAACTGATTTCCGAGTTCCACTGAAACAGTCAAAGCAAAAAGTATGGAGAAAAAGTCTCAGTGTTTCCAGTTAGGCCACAAAATGAAAAGTTAACAATTTCCCTTAAAATATCAAACTCAATATTTAATTTCATTATGGCTGGGGACAATAACGCCCAATGTCAATGTCACTGTTCTGATGTACAGAGGCTCAGCGAAGCAATTTTGTTCTGATGTACAGAGGCTCAGGGAAGCCTTTTTATTTCTGTGTGGCATCTTTCAACTTGTTTGACTTCCAGGAGTCCCAGGGCTCTCTCGCAGGGTTGGGGCGCTGCTGGGGGAAGCTCCCTCTGGAGTCCAGGTGGCTCCCATTAGTCTCTGGCCCGCCCAGGTACCAGGGACAGGCTTTGCATGCCGCGGGGTGATGGCTGATGGTCCCGGGCTCTGACCCCACGCGAGCCTCCCTGCGAGCCCACCCCAGCAACCTTAGACCCGAGGCGTTGGGTGGTCCCCGAGCCATCCTCTGCAGGGCTGGGAAGAATTTCATCAATCGCCCTTCGCGTGGCCCGCTCGCTTTGCCTGTGCGCCTCCAGGGAGGGGAGCTGTCCGACGCGCACCCTTCCCGGTGGGCGCGAGACCTCGGGCGCCGGGTGCCCGGCGGCGGCCGGCGGTCCCGGGCGAAGCCGGGCGGGGCGGGCGCGGGTCCGAGANGGGCAGCTGCCGGCTTGCTCGCGTCCGCCACCCGCCCGGGACCTCCGGTCGCCGTCCAGTCGCTCAGCCAGCCACGGCGCCGGGCCCAGACTCAGGTGAGCGCCCTGTCGGCCAGCGGCCGGAGCCAGACAATGGGGGCAGCGGGCGGGCTTCTCCCCTGCACTCGCGACCCCCCTCCCTAGGGCTGTTCCCCCGCGACGCCCCGGGATTCCCGACCTTGCCCTTGCCCGGGGGGCGTGGGCTCGGCGTGGCCGGCCCGTGGACTTAGGGGCGGTGTCCCCGCGTGTACCGTGCGGATCCTCCCCGAGGAACCGGCGCTGGGTGTGCGCCGCTTTGGATCTCACGCGAGGGAACCTGCCGGCGGGCTGCGCCCCGGGAACTTGCTGAGAGCGTGGGACCTTCTAATTCCCTTTTTCCTTCCCGCGCAGCAGCATCCTGTCCCGGGGTCCCGGGGTCGGGTCCCTGCTGCGGCGGGGGCAGAGCGAGACCTCGCCGTCTGGGATCTCAGACGCTGCCCGCGCTCAGCCCTCTCCCCACGCCGGAGCTGCATTGCTTTGTTTAACCTCTGCCAAGCCATTTCGCGCAAACTCTTGTTGCCCCAATTCTGATGAGCCACCAGTTTGATGGCTGAGGCAAGACAAAGGTTCTCCCTGTTTACTAAGGGCTGGAGCCGGGAGACTGCACGCTGCCAGTGGTGTAAAATGTGTTTTCCTTATCTTCTCCCAGGCATTCTTGCGATGGTTTTCCTGGTCCTGTAACCGTCATTTCTTGCAGAGGTCTGTAGTGGTGAGATTGGACCTCCTAACCCTACGGATACGGTAGGTGGGGTATGGCTTTTATTCATGGTTATCAGTAAACAGAAGGGCAGACGTTTACATTTTATGTTTGTTGTTCTCAGAAAAGAGGCATCGTAATATTTTCTGAATTCTGGATTTTAAGAAAGAATGTATATATAAAGAGACATTGACTCAGTAGGTGGAGGGGGGCGGGGGGGGACCTAGTAACTACGGCCATGTGTTGTGAAATTTTAATATGGTTTTACGAATAATGGCCCGGAAACTGATCTGGTGTAGGTGAGGGAGTGTGAGAATGTTGGGGGTGGTGGTGATGGAGAGGGAGTGGTTAGAATACAAAGGATAAGGCAATTTTAGTAAACCGTTCTTAGTAAATATCTTGTAGCAAATTTCAATTCAATAAGTTGTCAGTAAATCGGTGTTCACCTGTAAAAATCACCTATCTTAGTTATTGAATTATATATAAAATGGCTAACAATTATTTGGTATTGTATGTGACTCAGGAATCTGAATACAACAATCAATTTCGAGTAATTTTAAAATGTCAACAAAAGAAATACACCTTCACTACTGCCTCCTTTATTCTATGAGAAAACTGAACCTTAGTTCAATATATTCAACAGAAAATTGTCTGTAAGAAAAGAAATTTCAAAGGCGGGTTTTTTTAAAGAAACCTTTTGAAAAATGCATCTTATGTAGGTGATATGGTTGCACTATAGATTACTTCAACTCAGAAATGTGAAGGGAAAAAAAATCATGCTACTAGATGGCCCCTTTCCAGTGTTAAGATGTATTTTCTTCAAAACCTTATTTTTACAGTCACCTCTGACATCGAGAAACTTTCACTCTAAAGATTTAGTACTTAGCACTAAATTTGGAGTCAAGAAAATAGTAATCTTGACTTGACATACTTAGGCATTTGGTTCAGGAAACAAAAGCTACCGTGTAGTTTTTTCTAAACTATAATGCACTATAATAAATGTAAGCTATTATTATTGCTGGATGAAGAATTGTATTTTTTAAAAATTAATTGAAATTAGTATGAAATTCTCCAAAGCAAGGGACAGTTTATAGTCTTTTTTTGTAGTCCACATTTCTAACTTGGCTTATAGTAGGTGTTCAATAAATAGTTATGGAAAGAATGAATTAATGAAAAATAAAATACAAATGGACCAAACAGGCATACAGATTGAACTGATTTTCTTCTATTTTAATGAACAATTACTGAAGGCCTACTGTGTGTCAAAATTGTGTAAAATGTTTCCAAATATAGTTTATAAGAGCCTGATGACTTTCCTTTTTTGATCACTTTTGATGTCTGTTTCTATGAAGAATGGGGCCCTTTGGGTGGTATTAATGATCATCTCATATAACCGCATAGCACGCTAAAGCATTTCACTTGTTGTGTGTACATATACTTTCCCACAATGGCCTATGGGAAGGCAGACCAGATGCTATCATTCCTGTTTTGTAGGTGAGGAAACCCAGACATGGCGAGATTAAATGACTTGCCAGCTCCTTGGCACTGAAGCAGCAGTGCCAGGGGCAGAAGCTGGATCTCATGCCTAGTGTTTTCACCTCTGAATCACACTACCTTTTTCAAGATATACTATACTCCAGAAAATCACTCTCAAGTTAGGATTCATGGAAAAAGTCTAACTTTCAAATAACTTTTATATAAGGAAAACTTATATTTTACAACCTAGTAATTACCGAAGTGGCTAAATGTGCAAGTTAAAGGTGACTAAATTTGAACCCTGGATTAACAAGTTACTAGCACCGTATCTTTGGCAAGTGACTGAATATCTCCAAGTCTCAGTTTTCTCATCTGTAAAATGGTGGAGGTAATAGTACCTATCTTAAAGGGTTTGGAAAAGGATCAGATGAAATCACGTATATACGATGTACATAGCACAATATTTTAGCACAAACTAAGCATTCAGTGTCAACTAATTATTTTTCTTATTATAATGTAAAGCAGTGCCTTTTATATATTAATTTTTAAAAAGATTTTATTTATTTTAGAGAGGGAGAGAGCACGAGGGGTTGGGGGAGGAGCAGAGGGGGAAGAAGAAGAAGGAGGAAAGAGTCCCAAGCAGACTCCAAGAATCTCAGGCAGACTCCATGCCAACCATAGAGCCCAAGGCAGGACTCGACCTCCTGACCCTGAGGTCATGACGCCAGCTGAGACCAAGAGTCTGATGCTCAACTGACTGAGCCACCCAGGCACCCTTAAAGCAGTGGCTTTTAATATATATATACATTTGCACAGTAAGCGGTGAATTTTATATTGCCATCTAGTATACAGACATGTTACAAATATGTTAAAAAGAAATTCATGAATGAACGCTTAAACTTCCTATGTGCAATGCATTTTTATATTTTTATTCTATCTTATTTAAAAATGCTGGTTAAGAACCACTGAATGATTTCAGATGCCATTAATGGGTAGGACCTGAAGTTTGAAAAGCGCTAATGTAAAGGATGATCAGGTTAAATGAAAGAAAAATATTTTATTGAATCTTTATATTTTTCCTTTTAATCATTTACATAATTTGGAATGAATATTAAATTACACTGAAAATAGATTCTTAAATATTTCATAGTAATTACAGTATTCAGTAATTGAGTATTTATCATGATCTAGGTACTGTGCAAAGCAGTCAACTTATATATGTTATCTTATTTAGTGCTCACAACAACCTGTAATTTGGCCCTGTGTTTCCATTTGATAATTGAGATTACGACTCAGAGAGGTTTTATTAACTTGCCCAGGATCATAAAGTTAGTAGAGATGAAGCAAGAATTCATACTGAGCTCTGTTTGACCCCAGAATTCTCTGCTGTCTCACCCCCACCACTCTGTTCTGATGTCCTGTCACAGTGATTGCTGTAGATTTATCATTCTTTTTATGTAAATTCAAATGGCAATCTCAAGAATTTACCCCTTGTGGTACATCTTTTGTAGTTTCCTTTGAAAGGACCATTTGAAGAAAAATTTCAGCTTAGTAAAGTAAGAAAGCATATTGGGTAGACTAGTAATTCACTTTGACTTTGACTGTTCTTTGATGTAAATATTTTGGAATAGCTTCTCAGATTTTTACGATAGAGTCAATTAATTGGTCAGTTTTATTGAGCACCCAAAGGTTTAATATGTCTTCGAAAGAGACATGAAATAGCTGTGTAACTATAAAAAGACTTCATTAGGAATGAATGTCAGCTTTTGTTAAGGCACAAAATGAAGACTTAAGAGCTGCGAAGAGTATTTTATGGTATATTGATTTGTCTCAAAGTCACCGGGCAGTACAAGTATTTATTTTGTTAAATACTTGAAGGAAGCACAATGAACTGCCCTATTAATTTTTTTTTTTAAATTTCAGTTATTTGCAAGCGTTTCTTAATTTTTAACAGTAGTTCAATTTTAATTTTTTGATTTTTGGGACTTTCCTCTTTTAAAACCGTTGTCAGAATAATTAAAGAATGTTTTAAGGGAATATATTTTATAAACAGTACTTAGAATTTACAAGTAGGTGATTTTTTTTTTTTTAAAGATTTTATTTATTTATTTGACAGAGATAGAGACAGCCAGCGAGAGAGGGTACACAAGCAGGGGGAGTGGGAGAGGAAGAAGCAGGCTCATAGCAGAGGAGCCTGATGTGGGGCTCTATCCCACAACGCCGGGATCACGCCCTGAGCCGAAGGCAGACGCTTAACTGCTGTGCCACCCAGGCGCCCCACAAGTAGGTGATTTTAAATGACAGTAGAAAAGCAGATTTCCCTGTTTCTTTCACACTTACATCTTATAGATTCAGACTCTTGTAGTGTCTGGTTTGCCCTATTACCGTTGACATGTAGGAGTGCCTCTTAAAAATGAGATGATTACCAGGTGCTTAAAGATACATAAGTATGCTCCTGCTTTTGCATTATAGTGTCTCTGTGCGTGGAGCTTTAAACTCTTAACTCCATGTTTAAACAGTTTATTTGTTGAATTAAGGTGAGTCCTTTCAAGTTTGATAATTTTAAAATCAGAGTCTGTGTAGATCATGATGATATATTTGACAAAAAACATCAGTTTCATGGTTTATGTGGTTTGAAAATCCATATGTTTCTGTTCATCAGTCTTCATTTTCTGTTAAGATTAGATAGAAGTGAATACATTGTTTTATTTATTGTTGGATATCAGATTTCATCCTTAGGTTAGCCCTCAAAAAACTGTTTTGCCACTAATGAAATGTGTACAAATTTAGTAAGCTTACATCTTATGCTTAATTTACTAACTTATTCCTTTTGTCTAACACTTGACCTTTACTAAACTGGTATAGTTTCTGTGAGCATCAGGAAACATTCCAGCTATTGAATTGTTGTAATTTGATACTATACTTGGTTACCTTATATTTTGTGCTATTTTTTTTATTGAAGTATAATTGACATACAATGTTACTAGTTTTAGGTGTACAACCAAGTGATAGTACTGTTACTCTCGATGTGAAAATTCTTAGAGATAAGAGCATAATCAACTTAAATGTTTATGCTGGTGGCTTGCAGCAGATCCATATGCATATATTAGATTTACATATAGGTGTGATTTCCACAGATATATGAGAAGTGCAAGATTATAAACTCTTAATCCATAAATTAAAAAGATTCTTAAGGAACTCTGTGGAATTAAAAAAACAGAGTAAAAACCTTTAAAAGATGTTGAATGTCTTATAGTTACATGTTATCAGAAACATTTAAGAAGCCAAACAGCCCAACCACGTGTAATAGCTTTTATATTGTAATAAGTTTGCATGTGAAAAGGTGATTCCATTTGAAATGTGAAAACGAAAAGCAGGAATATTTTCAATCAGATGTTAAAATCTTCACCAGCTCTTTCAGATGTTTGTAGATTTTTCAAAAGCGTATTTTAAGGCTTAAGGGGAACTTTAAATAAACTTGCTTCTAAAACTTGCACTATAGTAAATATTAAGTGTTTGAGGAAAAGATACAGAAACTGCATTTCCTGAAACACCTTGGGAGATATTTAAATCAGAAGTAAGTACTCAGCTCATTAGAGACAGGTTGTTAGGATGTAAAAGAGGTAGCAGCTGCTAAGAGGAATTATTCCCAGTAACAAGAAAGGATTTACTAAAAGGTGTTGGGCTTTTACCAGGGAGGGTAAGAACAATCCACCCAGACGTCCACTGGCCTCCCTGGTGAGGGATTGCCTGGCACAAAGAGGGAAAAAGGGGAACAGGCAGGGAGGGGATGCAGTAGAGAATTTTGGTTATTATTTAAATCTGAGATAAACTGGAGTCAATATATAATCAGTGAAAATTCTTGTTAACCCATGGTTTATAATAACCCATGGTTTCCTCACATAGGAGACATAGAAAGGAAGGGCCATGGTCCTATGATCAGTGTTTTTGGAAAAAGAAACATCAGTACACTGAACCCCTTGACAAAGCCATTTGTGATCTTAGATGGGGGCCACAGCTGTTCTTAGGGAAGCTTGTGACTGATCCAGCAGAGCTAGTAAGACACTGCTGGTGAATTCCTGACTGCTTTAAATGATGCATGCAGGATTTTCTTCATTTTGAAAAGTTCTTAGTAAATTTAGAGTGACTTTTTCTCTACCAGAGTATTGTTGTGACAGACGCAGTGGACTTTCTTGGCTCTATTATGATGCAGCTGCCCAGGCACGTTTGTGATGGGTTAACTGTTTTCTAGAGTTAATGAGGTCAGGGTCACAGGTTCAATTCTTGGGAAGGCCAGTTAGCTTTGCTTTGTTCTCTGATCTCATATTGTACTCTTAACCCAGACAAGCCATCTGGCGAAGGCAGATCAATGATCACAAAGGGACTAATAAACAAGACAGTGTGAGAGAAGCAGCATGACTCTTTCTAGAACAGTGGATGTTGAGTAATTAGAGAAACAATCCCAAAAGCATGTGCAAATTGTGTTTTATAGCATTGTCTTAATATGTGGAGGAAAACACGTTGTCTATTATTTTTCTTTGTCATTTCTGTTGAAGTCTCCTTTTAACAGTTGTTTTTTCCTAGTTGGGATTTTCTAGAAGTCTCATTCATTATGTTCTTAATCTGAATGTTCTTAATCTCCCTTTAGGTTTGTAGGATGGTGGTTATAGTAATGGGAACGGGATAAGTCTGCGAGTAGTAGATCAAACCACCTACTCTGTTGTTTACAGATCCAACTACACTGAATTTAGCAGGGGATCACTTAACAGTTTTTCTGAGTCTCCCATGACGTACGATTCTCTTCTTCCCTTTATTGAAATTACCTCCAGTAACAAGCGAAATACTGAAAATCATCTAGATTTGTGCTGTCTCATATGGTCTGTGTGGCTGTTGAGTATTTGAAATGTGGCTTGTCCAAATGGAGATATGGTGTGAAAAAAGAATGTAAAATACCTTATTAATAATTTCAAAATAGACTATGTTGAAATAGTATTTTAGCTATGTTAGGTTGAAGAAAACATTATTAAAATTAATTTTACTTGTTTCTTTTTACTTTTCTGAATGTGCCTGTTAGAAAATTTAAAACTGCATATGCAGCTCACATTTGTGGCTTGCGTTCTACTGGGCAGCAGTGTTCTAAACCAGCCCCTCATTTTACAGACAAGAAAGCTAAGGTTCAGAGGTTAAGTAACTGAGCTGAGTTCTTTCCATTGCCTGTAATCTCTTCTTGCTAATAGGTTAGGTGTTCTGGAAGATGGAACTCTTTGAACCATTAGAGGACCATTTAGTTCATGGCAATTATCATTAAGTTGCAAGATCTGTGCTTGAGTCACTGTGTGTTAGGTGTTATGCCAATTTGTGTGTGTGTGTGTGTGTGTGTGTGTGTGCACACGCACATATATAAGAGGGAGAATTTGTAATGTTGATGTTTAGACTCAGGTTTAGCTTCCTATGTAGGTCAGAGGTCTTATAGCTTTATTTACTTCTGAGAAAAACACATTAGGTATTAGACATTAACAGCTGTATCTTGGATAAATAAGATGGTGTTCATTAAAGAGCTACTTTAATATATATTTCTTACTACAAAAATTTCAGATAGTTTTTTTTTTTTTAAGATTTTATTTATTTATTTGACAGAGATAGAGACAGCCAGCGAGAGAGGGAACACAAGCAGAGGAAGTGGGAGAGGAAGAAGCAGGCTCATAGCGGAGGAGCCTGATGTGGGGCTCGATCCCATAACGCCGGGATCACGCCCTGAGCCGAAGGCAGACGCTTAACCGCTGTGCCACCCAGGCGCCCCTCAGATAGTTTTAAATGAACTTTGGTGGACAAAGCAGCAAGATTTTCAGGCTGTATCCCTTTTGGAAGGAAAAGAGCTAAAGTGAAGAGATATTGCTTACTTAGCCTGTGTTCTGAAGAAAGAGCAACGAGCTTTTATTCTCTTAGCCATGACTGCTCCTGCTGCGCCAGCTGAGGAAGAACTCTCCAGAGTTGGCTGGTACAAAGCCATGGCCCCAGAATGTGGGTTTTCTGTCAGTTCTGTGAACATTATGGTCTTTAATTGGCACCAATATAAAGGGAGAAAACCTTAGGACCAAATTTGTTGTCTTTGTTATTTCTTGTGGAGATTTTTGCTTTCTCAATTAGCACAGGCAGCTCAAATTAACATCTTAAAGATGTTCACTTTATGCACCTTCAGATCTAGTTTTTCTTTTTGGTCTACACAGTTCTAAGACACTGTCAGTTTGTTATCAGTGACCTAGTGACTACTAGTAACCAATGACTTTGTCAGGCAGCCTCTGACACTTCAATTAATCTCATCATCCACACTAGCTAGAAATGTGCAGGAATTTATCTTTTTTTTTTTAAGATTTTTTTTAAAAAGATTTTATTTATTTATTCGACAGAGATAGAGACAGCCAGCGAGAGAGGGAACACAAGCAGGGGGAGTGGGAGAGGAAGAAGCAGGCTCATAGCGGAAGAGCCTGATGTGGGGCTCGATCCCATAACACCGGGATCACGCCCTGAGCTGAAGGCAGACGCTTAACCGCTGTGCCACCCAGGCGCCCCTTTTTTTTAAAAGATTTTATTTATTTATTAGAGAGAGAGCACAAACGGAGGGAGAGGGAAAAGCAGATTCCCCACCGAGCAAGGAGCCTGACATGGGACTCCATCCCAGGACCCCAGGATCATGACCTGAGTGAAAGGCAGACGCTTAACTGACTGAGCCACCCAGGCAACCCCAGGAATTTATCTTTTTAAGTAGGGGTAGTGTGGAGGTTGAAAGGTGGTATGTGATTACTTCCAGAAGATTGGCTTATAAAAATATTTACCGATTACCATTTTTCTCTCCTTTTTGTCTGTTACAAAAACCTGGTTGATCCTGGGTACAGAGAAACAAAACAAGATAGCAGTCTCTGAATGGTTACCTTTGAGTGGCCAAAATAAGTAACAGTGCCCTGTGGTATGAAGCTTAATGAAAAGTATGTCAACCTTAAAAATAAAACTGCCGGTTATTTTACCAGCAAAAGATGTGCTTATTTGAGAATAGCAGAGAATTGCAATCTGGGACATGGAAGCTATGGCAGAATCATAGCCAAGACTGAAGAACAAAGGAGAGGACTGCTCTTTCATAGAGGAAAGGGGGGAGTTGGGAAGGGCTTCTCATGGGCTGAACTGTGAATGCCTCTCATTGGCTGGGCTGCTGGGATTGTAAAAGTAGTGTCCACCTGCCATGTGCCTCTTCCCCTTGGGTCTGAAATTGCCGGCCCGTGCTGGGTGTGAGAGCTCCCCCTGCTGGTGTCAAGACTTCATTCTAAATGAGGTCTTCTTTTTTTTTTTTTTTTTAAGATTTTATTTATTTATTTGATAGAGATAGAGACAGCCAGCGAGAGAGGGAAC
Organism: Ailuropoda melanoleuca; assembly: GCF_002007445.2. NCBI lineage: Eukaryota > Metazoa > Chordata > Mammalia > Carnivora > Ursidae > Ailuropoda > Ailuropoda melanoleuca. The sequence goes on along the minus strand of NC_048228.1, from coordinate 67,272,375 downwards.
ACAAGCAGGGCGAGTGGGAGAGGGAAGAAGCAGGCTCATAGCGGAGGAGCCTGATGTGGGGCTCGATCCCATAACGCCAGGATCACGCCCTGAGCCGAAAGCAGACGCCTAACCGCTGTGCCACGCAGGCGCCCCAAAATGAGGTATTCTTTTATTAATTTTCACAAGTACCATGACCATCCATAGACCATCCAGGCTGAGTCATAGGAAACCCACTTTATCTCATGGCAGCAGACATGTACTGACTACACACCATGTGCTGGGCAGCATAGGTAAAGCATGAGAAGAACAAAGGCTGGGGGAGTGCAAATTACTTGCATGCAAAAATACTAATAATTTTGTCTTAGAGTCTAACTTAAGAATGTAACATTTTTACATTGTTGCAGAACGAATGCATTATGATTTATGTTCTACATTTCACTAGCAGATTTCATGTGCTGTCATGTTTACTGTCACCTCTCCTTTGTAACAGTAACTAAGTTTTTTTTTCTTTGTCATTGGGGCAGCCAGGTGGGAGGCTGGGAGGCTGTTGTTGCATTGGGAGTCATATTGAGTACACCTTCCCTGTATTCCCTCCCTTTCCCCCTGATCCAGCTGCTTCTATCAGGCAGTGTGGAGTTGGTAGTGAATATAAAAATGAAGAACTCACAGTTTAGTGAAGAAGAAACACAAGGCAGACTGTAAAGTGTGCTAGGATAGATCAAAATGCTATAGGCACTTAGAAGAAGGAGTGATTATTCTGGTGAAGAAGGATCAAATAAAGAAATATAAGGAGGTCCTTACAGAGGAAGTGATATTTGAGCTGGGTCTTGAAGGATGGGGAGAATTTTGACAGATGGAGAGGGGGTGGAAAGGTAAGCATGAAAGCCATGGTATATTGAGGTGGCAGGAACATCTGATGTGGAAGGGAGTGGCAGAGGCAGGGCTAGAAAAGTGGGTCAGGCAAAATTCGGAGAGATTTGAAAAAGGTGAGGAGTGCTGACGTTTTTTTAGGCAATGGAGAGCTATCCAAAGCAGCGAGTGACATAATTGCCTTGACTTTGGAAGGATGACTAGGATCAAAGAGGCCTGGTTCTAAGGCCAGCATTCCCTCTAATTAGCCTAGTGACCTTGCGCAAGTCACTTCACTTCTCTTGGCTTCAGATAATCTCATGTATAAAATCAAAGGGTATGGGGCAAGAATTATCCAGTCAGTCAGTAAACAGATATAGTAGTTACCAAGGGCTTGGTCCATGCCAGTTACCAAGTGCGTTGTTGGTGCTGGGATACAAGAGCAGACATACAGGCCCTTTGCGATGGAGGCGATAATTCTGGTGGGAGAGGGACCGTAAATAGAAAACACGTAAGTATATAATATAATGTCCTAAGTGCTTTAAACAAAGTAAAGCTGAGTGAGTGGAGTGAAACGTGGCACTGTTTCTGGATAGAATAGCCCAGAATACTTTGAAGGGGGAGAGCCATGGGAATATTTGGAATCTCTTCCAGCTTTCAAATCATAGGTATAATTAAGTGAAAAGCTGTGGGAGTTCAGCCTCTTCAACATCGATTAAAATCAGTTTCCAGATAGATGTTGTTCTTACAGTTTCGATTAGTTCCACCAATATGGTTATTGATGGGCAGGATCTTCTTAGCGCTCCATCTTTAGATAGCTTGACTAAGTACAGCACAATCTCATTTTAGAAAACAGTTTCTTTGGTGTGCTGAAAAAATGCCACTCGTGTTGGTAATTTGGATGCCATCTCTCTCCCTCCGCACATTATCCCTCTCAAACCTTGCAGTGTATGGAAAGGGAAGATGTTAACATTTAACCAACTAGATTTGAGGTGGGTGTTCAATATATTGAATAGCTCTTCTGAGTTATTTTAATATAAATTAAAATTAAGTGGGAGCTCTGGGACAGCCCTGTTTTAATTAGAGCTTGAATGCATCTTAGGAGACCATTTCTGCCAGTTACAATCATAACAGTGGCATTACGATTTTTTTTAAAAGAATTGTTAATAAGTTAGGTCTATCCTGACATCTTCCAAGTTTGACGTGTAGGTGATCCTTGTCAAATCAAGTGAAAGGCTGAAGAATGCAAACATTTTTCTTTGGCCCTTAACCTTTTTCCAGGAGATGTGAAATAGTTGAGCAATGATCAGCAGAAGAGTATGCATACAACTGGCTTGTTCTTTATATGAGATATTAGGTTGGAAAATCTGGACTTACTATTTATTGAGGACCGTTAGAGATTTAAATCGATTTCCCACAAATGATGTCTGCAGTGTTGGGAAGCTAGAGTGGTGGGTTGTACTTTTAGAGATGGTGTAAGATGTGACCTCTGCTGGCCTAGAATCCAGGCTATGCTCCTTGTTTCCTTGCCCAGTACTTCACAGCCAGTGAAACTGGCCCTGCCTGAATTATTTAACTCATCTTATCCTTTAAGATAGTTACAAGCAGTTGTTATAGAACTGAATGATTTATAATTTGGGGCTTGCACATGTATTTTCGTTCTTTCTTCATTTTCCCTTTTACTGAAGATAGAAGTACCTTCTGGGTCTTTGGTTCTGCCTGCTGATTGTTTCTAATCCCTGCTCTAGATTACCTCATTCTGCCAGTCCCTGTTGTAATGTGATTTATCTTTTTAAAATTAAATTCTCATTAAAATTCCCTCATGCATCTATCTTTCTCAGAATGTTTAGCTGTTTGGTATCGAGCTTGAGAAGAAAGGAAAGACCTAAGGAAGAAAGGAAAGAAGGAAGGAAGGAAGGGGAGGAGGGAGAGAGAAAGGGGAATTCTGTTTGGACATGGTACTAAAAGGTCATGTTAGTATGTGATTATTATATTTGAATTTCTGAAATTTTTGTTTTTTCTCAAATGTTTAAAAATATTTTTTTTTTAAAGATTTTATTTATTTATTCGACAGAGATAGAGACAGCCAGCGAGAGAGGGAACACAAGCAGGGGGAGTGGGAGAGGAAGAGGCAGGCTCATAGCAGAGGAGCCTGATGTGGGGCTCGATCCCGTAACACCGGGATCACGCCCTGAGCCGAAGGCAGAAGCTTAACCGCTGTGCCACCCAGGCGCCCCTAAAAATATTTTTATTATGGCAAGTATATATAACATAAAATTTACCATTTTAACTTTTTAAAAGAAGATTTATTTATTCATTTTAATGAGAAAGAGAGAGAAAGAGTGCACACACTGTACGAGAGAGCGAGGGGAGGCACAGAGGCAGAGGGAGAGAAGCAGACTCCCCGCTCAGTGCAGATCCTGACATGGGGGTGACCTCACAAACCCAAGATCATGACCTGAGCTGAAATTAAGAGTCAGTTGCTTAACCGACTGAGCCACCAGGCACCCCACCATTTTAACCAGTTTAAGTATATAGTTCATTGGTATTAAGTACACTTAGAATGTCATACAGTCATCTCCACTCTTCATTTCCAGAACTTTTCCATTATCCCAAACAGAAACCCTGTGCCTGTTAAACAGTAACTCCTCATTCCCCCCATTCCCTGGTAACCTTTTGTTCTACTTTCTGTCTCTGTGAATTTGCCCATCCTGGGTACTTCATGTAAATGAAATCACACAGTATTTATCCTTTGGTGGATGATTTACTTCAAGTAGTGTAATATTTAAAGATTTATCCATGTTGTAGCATATATCAGACCTTTATTCTTTTTTGTGGCTGAATAAAATTACATTGTATGTATATAACACATCTTAAAAAATTCATTCATCTGTTGATGGACATTTGAGTTGTTTCTGCCTTTTGGCTCTTATGAATAATACTGCTGTGAACAGTGTTATGTATCTTTTTGAGTTGTGGCTTTGAATATATATCTAGGAGTAAAATTGCTGGAATCATATGGTAATTTTATGTTTAACTTTTCGGGGACCTGCCATACTGTTTTCCATAATGACCATACCATTTTAAAATCCCACCAGCAGTTGCACAAGTGTTCCGATTTCTCCATGTCCTCACCCGTTATTACTTGTTATCATAGGTAATATGGGTTTCTCCTGCTGTCCAAAAGTAGAGCATTCCTTTGAAACCCTTTGTAAGCCGAAATGGCATAAGATGAAGAAGCAATTACAATTAATTTACATGGAAAATATTTTGAGCATTCCCAGACTGCAAAAATAACCTCTTAGGTTTTACCGATACCTACAATATCTCTTGTTAACGGGCATACACAATAAATCGTGATAAATTGCAGATGCTCACAGGGACGGTTTAAAGCTATGGAGGCCTGACGCTGAGATGCTGAGTGTAGTGCTTGGGGAAGGAGCTTGGCAGCGCCACTTTCTCGGCTCAGGATGTGCACTGCCTCTGTAATGGCTCCCTGCAAAACAAATGCTGAATGTTTTTTTTACTTTTTGCCTTTTTTTTGGTAAAATCCAAAATCCTTTTCAGATTTTTTTCAGTTAGTGAAAACAGGTATTGATGTGAGTCTTTTGTAGAAGCAAAGTGGCGTATCATAAACTTTTGAAAAGCAGGGGAATAACTATTACATTGAATATATATACCACATTTTGTTTATCCATTCAGTTGTCAATCAGCACTTGAGTTGCTTCCAGATTTTAGCTATTGTAAATAATGCTGCTATGTACATGGGTGTACAAAGATCTCTTCAAGACCCTGTTTTCAGTCCTTTTAGGGTATAGACCTAGAAGTGGAATTGCTGGATCATATGGTGATTCCATTCTTAATTTTTCAAGGAACCACCATGGGTGGTTCTGCAGTGGCTATACCATTTTACATTCTACCAACAGTGCACAGGTTCCAGTTTCTCCACATCCTTGCCAACACGTGTTGTCTTTTTTTGGGGGGGGGTGTTGTTTGTTTTTTGTTTATTTGTTTTTTTGATAATAGCCAGCCTGACAGGTGTGAGGTGATACCTAATTGTGGTTTTGACTTGCATTTCTCTAATGATTAGTGATGTTGAGCATCTTTTCATGTACTCATGGGCCATTCCTATATCTTCTTTGGAGAAATGTCTATTCAAGTCCTTTGTCTGCTTTTTATTTAGATTGTTTGCTTTTTTGTTGTTGAGTTTTAGAAGTTTTCTATATATTCTAGGTATTAATCCCTTATCCAATATATGATTTGCAAATATTTTCTTCCATTCTGTGGTTGCCTTTTTTTTTTTTTTAAAGATTTATTTATTTATTTATTTATTTGAGAGAGAGAGAGACAGCCAGCAAGAGAGGGAACACAAGCAGGGGGAGTGGGAGAGGAAGAAGCAGGCTCCTAGTGGAGGAGCCTGATGTGGGGCTCGAACCCAGAACACTGGGATCATGCCCTGACCTGAAGGCAGATGCTTAACCACTGCGCTACCCAGGCACCCCATGTGGTTGCTTTTTTATTCTATGAATACTGTCTTTTGATGTATAAAATTTGAAAATTAGTGTGAAGTCCAATTTGTCTATTTTCTCTTTTGTTACCTGTGCCTTTGGTGTTGAAATTGTTGCCAAATTCAATGTTGTGAAGCTTTTGTCCTGTGTTTTCTTTTAAGAGTGTTATTATTTTATTGTCTGGGGTCTTACATCCTAAAACATTTGGTCCTTAATCCATTTTGAGTCAGTTTTTGTGTATGGTGTTAGGTAAGGATCCAGTTTCTTTCTTTTGCATGTGGATATTAAGTTTTCCTAGTACCATTTGTTGAAAAAGGCTGTTTCCCCCCATAGAATGGTCTTAGCATCCTTGCCAAAATCATTTGACCATATATGTACGGGTTTATTTCTGGGCTTTCTGTTCTATTGTATCAGTTTCTAGGTCTGTCTTTATGCCAATGCTATTGTTTTGATTACTGTAGCTTTGTAGTAAGTTTAGAAATTTAGGAAGTGTGGGTCCTCCAGTTTTGTTCTTCTTTTTCAAGAGATTGTTTTGATTATTCTGGCCCCCAGAAATTCCATGTGAATTTTAGGAAGAGTTTTTCAATTTCTGCCTAAAATGCCATTGGGATATTAATGGGGAGTGCATTGAATCTGTAAATTACTTTGGGTAGTATTGACATTTTAACAATATCAAGTCTTTCAAGCCATGATGTGATGTGTTTCCATTTATGTCTTCTTTAATTTCTTTAAGTAATATTTTGTAGTTTTATTTTTGTTTGTTTATTTTAAGTAATCTCTGTGCTCAATGTGGGGCTCAAACTCATGACCCCGAGATTAAGAGTCACATGCTGTACTGACTGAGCCAGCCAGGCACCCCTGTTCTGTAGTTTTAATTGTACACATCTTTCACCTCTTTGGTTAAGTTAAGTCCTAAGTATTTTATTCTTTTTTTTTTTTTAATTTGAGAGAGAGAGCACAGGCAGGGACAGGGGGAAAGGGAGAAGCAGACTCCCCACTGAGCAGGAAGCTTGATGCAGGGCTCAATCCCAGGGCCCTCGGATCACGACCTGAGCCAAAGGCAGATGCTTAACCAACTGAGCGGCCCAGGCGCCCCCTAAGTATTTTATTCTTTTTCATGTGATTGTAAATGGATTTGTTTTTGTAATTCCCTTTTTACATGGTTAATTGTGTGTAGAAATAGAACTGATTTTTGTGTGTTGACTTTGTATCCTGCTACTTTGCAGAATTCATGTACTCTAACACCTTTTGTGTGTGTGTGTGTGTGTGTGTGTGTGTGTGTGTGTGTAGTCTTTGGGGTTTTCTACATATAAGATCATATCATCTGCAAACAGAGATAATTGTACTTCTTCCTTTCCAATTTCGTTACTTTTTATTTCTTTTTCTTCCCTAATTGCTCTGGCTAGAATTGCCAGTACTTTGTTGAATACACATAATGAAAGCAAACATCTTGCCTTCTTCCTGATTTTAGAGGAAAGGCTTTCAGTCTTTCGTGATTGAGTGTGATGTTTGCTGTGAGGTTTTTTTTTTTTTTTTTATGGAAGTAAAAACACCACTTTATTTTTCTGAGTAAAGGCTAATCACTCTAAATTCGGAATTCTAAAATCAAAACATAAGAATTCTCCCCTCCTTTCCCTCACCTTCATGGAGGGAACCAGTTGAGGAGCTGTCAAGCGCTCTTGGTGGTCTTTGTCTCTATGAAACAAAAAACTCTGCTGTGGGATTTTAATATATGACTTTTATTAAGTTGAGGTAGTTTCCTTCTCCTTCTGTTTGTTGAGTGTTTTTATCATGAAAGAATATTGAGTTTTGTTAGATGTTTTTCTGTATCAGTTGAGATAATCATGTGGTATTTTTCCTTCATTTTATTGATAGGCCATATTACATTGATAAATTTTTGTATGTTGGACCATCCTTGCAATTCAGGGATAAATCCTACTTGGTCAAGGCTTATAATCCTTTTAATATGCTGCTGAATTCTGTTTGCTAGTATTTTGGTGAAGATTTTTGCATCAGTGATTCTAAGGGATATTAGTCTGTAGTTTTCTTTCAATGTCTTTGTCTGGCTTTGGTATCAGGGTTATGCTGGCCTTATAGAACAAGTTAGGAAGTATTCCCTCCTCTTCAATTCTTTTGAAAATTTTGAGAAGGATTGGTATTCGTTCTTTACATGTTTGGTAGAATTCACCAATGAAGCTCTCAGGTCCAGGACTCTCCTTTGTTGGGAGATTTTTGATTACTGATTCTATCTCCTTACTTATTATAGGTCTCTTCAGATTTTCTCTTTCTTCATTATTTAATCTTGGTAGGTTTTGTGTTTTAAGGAATTTGTCCATTTTATGTAGGTTATTGAATTTTTTGGCATACAGTTCATAGTACTCTCTTAATACTTTTCGTTTCTGTGGAATCAGTAGTAATGTCCACACTTTCATTTCTGATTTTAGTAATTTTGAGCATTTGCTTTTATTCTTAGTTTATTTAGCTAGAAGATTGTCAATTTTATTCATCTTTTCAAAGAACCAAGTTTTGGTTTCATTGTTTTTTTTTTTTCAAATTTTCTGTTCTCCGTTTCATTTATGTCTGCTTAATTTTTATTTTCTACCTTCTGGTAACTTTGGGCTTAGTTTGTTCTTTTTCTAGTCCCTTAAGTTGTGAAGTTAAGTTCTTGATTTGAGCTCTTCCTTGTTTTTTAATGTAAGTGTTGATAGCTAATTTCTCTAGCACCTTTTGCTGTACCCCATAAGTTTTGGTGTCTTGTGTTTTATTTTCATTTATCTCTTAAGTATTTTCTAATTTTTATTGTGATTTCTTTGGTCCATTGGTTGTTTAGAAGTGTTTAATTTCCACAATCTTGGGAATTTTCTAGTTTTATTTTTGTTATTGATTTCTAACTTCATCTCATTGTGGTCAGAGAAGGTACTTTGTATGACATCTTTTTTTAAAAAAATATTTTATTTATTTATTTGAGAGAGAGAGAGACAGATTGATAGAATGAGTGGGAGGAGGGGCAGAGGGAGAAGCAGACTCCCTGAAGAGCAGGGAGCCCGGTGTGGGACTTGATCCCAGGACCCTGGGATCATGACCTGAGCCGAAGGCAGATGCTTAACTGACTGAGCCACTCAGATGCCCTGATATCTATCTTTTTTAATCTCTTGAGACTTAATTAGTGGCCCAGCATATGGTCTATCCTGGAAAATGTCCCATGTGAAGTTTTTGCTTCATATATTTTGATGGTCTGTCATTAGTTGTGTGTTTATAATTGTCACATCTTCTTGCTGTATTGAACCTTTTATTAATGTTTAATATCCTTCTTTGTCTTTTGTAATATTTTTGTTTTTATTTATTTTCTTTAAATATTTTTTATTTATTCATTTGAGAGAGAGAGAGACAGAGAGAACACAAGCAGGGGAGAGGCAGAGGGAGAGGGGGAAGCAGGCTCCCTGCTAAGTAAGGAGCCAGAAATGGGGCTCAATCCCAGGACCCCGGGATCATGACCAGAGCTGAAGGCAGACGCTTAACCATCTGAGCCACCCAGGTGCCCCAATATTTTAAAATTTAAAGTCTGTTTTGTCTAATACTAGTATAGCCACCATTGCTCTCTTTGGCTATTTTTGTCTGAAATATTGCATCCATCCTTTCACTTTTAACCTGTTTGTGTCTTTGGATCTCAAGTGATTCTCTTGTAGATAGTTTATAGTTGGGTCATGTGTTTTTATCCACTGTGCCAATCTCTGTCTTTTATTAGGAGAGTTTAATCCAATTATATTTAAAGTAATTACTGATAAGGAGGGACTTAATTCTGTCATTGTGCTATTTGTTTTCTATACGTCCTAGAGCTTTTTTGTTCCTCATTTCCTATATTACTATCTTCTTTTGTGTTTAGTTGATTTTTTTTGGTAGTAAAATGTTTAAATTCCTTTCTTATTTCCTGTATAGCTGTTTTCTTTGTGATTACTGTGAGGATTACATTTAACATCCTAAAGTTTAACGCACTAACATGATTTTATAGAACTTTAATAACATACAAAAACTTTTTTTTATAGCTCTGTTTCCATGAACCCTTTTAGTTGTTGTCACAAAATTACATCTTTATACATTGTGTGCCCCAAATCATAAACTAATAATCCTTTTAAATGCATTAGTCTCCTAAGCTATGTAGAAAAATTGGGAGTTGCATACCAAAGTTACAGTAATAGCAGCTCTCACATTAATAATATCTTTTTTCTTTAAATGTATCAGTCTCTTAAATCATGTGGAAAACAATAGAGATGCAAACTGTTGTTACAATTATACTAGCTTTTATAATTGCCCATATATTCATTTTTATTGAGATCTTTATTTTTCCATACAGCTTTGAGTTACTGTGTAGTGTCTTTTAGTTTCACCTGTAGGACTCCCTTGAGTATTTCTTGCAGACCAGGTCTAGTGGTCACAAATTCCCTCAACTTTTTTCTAATCCAGAAATGTCTTAGTTTCTCCCTTACCTTTGAAGGACAGATTTGCCAGATATAGGATTCTTAGTTGACACTTTTTTTCTTTTAACACTTTGAATATATTAGTCCACTGTCTTCTTACATCCAAAGTTTCTGGTGAGATATCTGGTTATCTTATTGAGGATCCCTTGTATGTGGTGATTCTCTTCTCTCACCGTTTTCAAGATTCTATCTTTAACTTTGTCTTTTCAAGGTTTCATTATAATGTGTCGTGGTGTGGGTCTCTTTCAGTGTTCAGAGTACTTGGAGTTCATTGAAATTCTTGAGTGTTTATATTCATGTCTCTTATCAAATTTGGAAAGTTTCAGCCATTATTCCAATATTCTTTCTGTTCATTTCTGTCTCCTTCTGGGGTTCCCATGATGCGTATGTTGATCTGTTCCATGGTGTTACACACATGCACACTTAAGCTCTGTTTGCTTTCCTTTGAGCTCTGTTTCTCAGCGACAATAATTTCCATTGTCCTATCATCAAGTCCACTGATTCTTTCTTCTGCCTCCTTACAACTGCCTTTGAATACATCTTAGTGAAGTTTTCATTTCTGTAATTGTACTTTTCAGCTTAGAATTTGTTTTGCTTCTTTTTAGGTTTTCTCTCTCTTTAATATTTCCATTTTGTTAATACATCATTTTCTTAAATCTTTCCACATCTCCCTTTAGTTCTTATAGCATCTTTAAGACACCTGCTTTAATGTCTTTGTCTAGTATATCTGCCATTAGGTCCTTTTTCAGGGACAGTTCCTGTTGATTTGTTTTTTCCTTTGAACATATGCTTTTCTATTCCTTTTTTGTGACGTGTGATGTTTGTTTGTTTGTTTGTTTGTTTGAACACTGGACATTTTAATCTAATAATGTGATAATTCTGGAAATCAGATTATCCCCCTTACCTAGGGTTTGCTCTTTTTTGTTACTGTTTCTGTTTTTTTGGTTGTTGTAGGCTATGTCTGTGAAGAGGATTAGCCTGAAGTTCTTTTCTGAGCCTTTCCCTGGGCATGTGTGATCATTTTCTAATTTTTCCTGTGTATATGTTTTTTTGTTTTGTTTTGGTGCAAAATGGTGATTTTATTAAAGCATGGGGGCACGACCTGTATTCAGAAAGAGCTGCTGCCCTGGGATTGTGTGGAGTAGCTCAGGGTTGTTTTTGAATGTCTTGGTTTTTAACGTCTAGCTCCTTGAGAAGGGGGAAAAGTGAAGAGTGAAGTGGGGGAGGGTAGAGACACGGGCCCTTTAAATCTCCTGGAAGTCGCTTCAGCCAGAGGGAAGAGGCTTGCAGTACTAGGGGGAGGTGCAACAAAAGCGGTTGCCAGCCTCTTTGTCTGCACTTATGTGGTCAGAAGCAGCAGTCAGCAATCAGAGCACAGATCCCCAGTAGTTGGAGGAAAGAGTCCTTTTTGCCCACCCTAGCTCCCAGTCGTGCAAGCTGTTCTAGGAACACATGCAAACACAGTTGCCTGCCACTCACTGGCTGGGGGTGGAGGATGAGTAGCTGCTACTGTGCTAAGAACTAAAATTGACCAAAATTAACTATATTTTATAGTTCAGATTTACCCCTGGAAGTTGCAAGTCTTCAACAGACTCCAGAGTTGCAAAATAATTGCATCGGACAGGTTCTGCCAGTGAGTTGTTTTCTAGGTGGGGAGACAGATTCCTGGTGCTTCTCTCTCTGCCATCCTACCAGAATCCTCTCCCCTTTGCCCAATTTTGAATTGAGTTGTTTGCTTTTTTTGGTGTTTAGTTGTAGGAATTCTTTATATATTCTAGATATTAATCACATATCAGATCCATAATTTGCAAATGTTTTCTCTCATTCTGTGAGTTGTCTTTTCACTTTCTTGATCGTGTTCACATGTTTTCTTAACTCTAACAATTATACATTCAAGTGAAAAGAAATTAATATAAAAAACAAGCAGCAGGCACAAACCTCGCTATACAAGTAGATGGTAATATTGGCGCTGTTTGATGAAGGCTCCCAGGAGAAGACAAGATGACCAAAGTCTTTGAGTCACAGTCTGGATTCATGTTCCCTTAGAGTTTACAAGTGCTTCTTCTGGGAAGCCGGTGGGCAAGGCCAGGAGTGAATCCTGAGAAATGTAGGGCTGCTTACAGTCTAACCATCTGACATAAACAGGAGTTGAGTAAGGTAATTCAAGTATTTTTTCTTCCATGTTGCTTCCCAAAACTTTGCTGATAACCCTAATCTCATTTTCTTCCATATCTCTATCTACTTGGATTTAGCACTAATATTTTGCCTATGGTATTCACCCTTTGCCCCATTATATCTTCTTCTGTGTTAATTGTACATTTTGCTAATTGTACATTTGTCCTGGTATGCCCATAGCTCATTTTGGTGAGAGAAAAACTACCCACTAGTTCGATCAGTAGCCAGATAAGATTTCCCTCTGGTTATTTCTTTTGGGGACGGGATTATGCACTACAGTTACATCTGCAAGATGTTTTTCATTAGTCCTCTTTTTGCAGCTGCTGTATCCAACTTTCTCAAGAAACTTGCCCTTTTGACCTGAATTGTCGTTGTTTATAAATTGAAGCTGCAGTAGTGTGCTTATAGTTTTCATTGTTAAAGAAAATTGCCATTACTACTCTACCCAAACCCATAGTTAGGATAATGGGAAGAAACATCAGTGTACACTTATTGGCTCTTTGAGTCTGGGAAACACTGAGGTGATTATGTGAAACTAAGTAAGCAAAAAATGGCCATCACAGATTTTCAGGAAATGGTCTTTACGATGTGATAGATGGAGAAAGAGCCTGAGGAGATAGCATAAGTTTTCAGTACATGATCCCTCGTCTTTTAATTTTCATAAGTAAAAACAAAACAAAATAGAACAAATTCTCAAGGAGCGTGAAGGTCATTAAGAAGTTTAGAAATAGCTGTGGTTCCTGACGTTTCTCTGTAGAGGTGCAAAGTTGGAAGATGGAAACCTAACCTCTGTAGTTCTTTTTTTGATTGATAAGATGGGTGCATATAAGAGCCCACTTTTTGTGCACCTGATCAGCTCCAAGTGTGGTCTGCTGTAGAGTTAGCATTGACAAATATGTTGATATAAAAGCAGGAACTATTAATCACATCTTCTTTCCACTCCCAGGGTTCCATCTCAGTTCTTAAGAATGGATAAATTTCATGATGCTAGTATTGCAAAAATAGATTCAACAAGTGTAGATTTTTTTTTTTTTGGCAATTTTGTCTTTTTATAAGAGAAAAGAATTGTTCTCAGACGCAGTCAATCTTCATTTTTACTGAGTGAAATAATAATGCCATAAAACTGCTTTGTTGGAATAATTTTATAGTTACCAAATTTTTATATGTATAAATGTGTATGTATACATATACATATGACTTTACATTTTTTTCAAGATTTACTTATTTATTTTAGAGAGAGAGAGAGAGCGGACACAAGCAGGGGGAGAGGCAGAGGGAGCGAGAGAGAAGATTCCCCTCTGAGCCCAGAGCCTGACATGGGGATCTATCCCAAGACCCTGAGATCACAACCTGAGTGGAAACCAAGAATTGGTTGCTTAACCAACAGAGCCACCTGGGCGCCACTATGACTTTGTTTTTATACAATCTTATTTATAAATAGTTTCTCAAAATTTAGCATTTGTATTCAATTGGTTAAAGAGCCAGTATCTTCAAAAAGGTAATAAGGAAACAAGTGTTTCTTCAGAGGATATTTCAGAGTTTTATTGCACTGAGTAATGTTTCAGTATAAGACAATGAGCCATTTCTGTACCTAGCCTCAGGTTATTGAGTCTTGCAGTATTTTTTGGACTCCTTCCTTCAGCCATGACAAATGTGTTAGCATCTGTCTTAGAGCTAAGAATAGTTTAATATAAATTCCATACCACCCACCATACTTGCAACAAGAGAAGAAATAAATAAGAACTTTCCCATTCCCAGTAGATTGAAACTTCCAGACTCTGACTTTAGCAGATCTTATTTCATGAACATCTCTAAATATCTCTGCACTATTTACAGGGTAGAAACAGTATAGTTAGGCAATCAGGGTTCAGGATTGAGCTGTGTACTCGTAGGACACCTCTACCTACCTACCAGCATGCTATGGACTTCTTGCTCTAAATCCTGCAAACTGGAGCTCCCCTCTCTGACCATAGTCTTCGGCAAGACTTCGGAAAGGCAATTTCAACACTTTCTCAGGTATTTCAGTTCCCTTAAGATCTCAGTTCTTTTGACAGACATTTTTTTTTGTTTAAAGATTTTATTTAAAGAGAGACAGCCAGCGAGAGAGGGAACACAAGCAGGGGGAGTGGAAGAGGAAGAAGCAGGCTTCCCAGCGGAGGAGCCCAATTTAGGGCTTGATCCCAGGACTCTGGGATCACGCCCTGAGCTGAAGGCAGATGCCTAATGACCAAGCCACCCAGGCGCCCCACTGACAGACATTTTTTTGAGTGTCTGCTATGTTGACATTTGGTAGGTGCTGCATAGTAATAACTTACTTCAGTGTGGATCAGTACACTTTACAAGGTACTTGCGTATATGTTAGCTCACCTAACCATTATCCAAGCTCCTTTTCTTTAGTGTTTAAGATGAAAAACTTTCCTTTTGCAAAGCTGAACTTTCTACTTATTTTTTAAATCTTCATTACCTTCCATCTCCTCAGAAACTTTGGTCTGAGATTATCTCCCTTTCCCACTTGTTCTTTCCCTTCTTCATATATATATCCATAGGCCTGGCCTATTATTAAAAAACAACTCTCTCTCTCTGCCCCTCCCTCTGCTCATGTGCCTTCCCTTTTTCTCTCTTTTTCTCAAATGAATAAATAAATAAATCTTTAAAAAATAAAGGGAGGGAGTGCCTGAGTGGGTCAGTTGGTTGAACAACGGACTCCTGGTTTTGGCTCAGGTCATGATGTCAGGGTTGTGGGATCAAGACCTGTATTGGATTCCCCACTCAGAGGGAGGTCTGCTTGGGATTCTCTCTCACCCTCTCTCTTTGCCCCTCTCCCTGCTTGTGTTTGTGCACATGCTCTCTCTCTCAAATCAATCAATCGATCTTAAAAAAAATAAAAATAAAAAACAAACAACTACCAGGGCTTACTTGGAGATGGCATTCAATATTTTTCTCCCACTCTCTTACTCACTCACTCACTCACTCACAGGTTTTTCCCAAGTAGAGCCTCAAGTGTTTACCTTAACTCTTAACATTTCTACTAATTCCTCATGTTATGCATTCTGGCTTCCTATCCTCATCTTCAACTGAAACTACTTTTCAAAGATTCATCAAAAATTTCAAAAAAATGAAGTGACCTTTCTGCAGTCTATATCGGACACAGTTTGGTCATAGATGACTGAAGTGATTCTTCACCCTTCAGGACAACTGAAGTCATCTGAGAGTTGCCAGTGTGGCTCAGAATCACCAACTGTGGTTGTTGGGCAGTAGTTAAGGAGACAAGCCAAAAGTAGGATATTCAGAGCTGTCAGTCCTTGAGGAAGATGATGAAGTGCCTCTGGAACCTCTTGATGTGAGCCTTTATGTTCACACAGGTGACAGGGACCCATTATTTTCTGTGATTCATCACTTTCCTTTTGTACTTATGCATTTGTGGGATGAGGCCACTGACAAAAGTACCTCTGCTTTTTCTTCATGTCCCTACAGGTGATCCCCAACTCCTCTGTAGTACTTACAGCTTCTAGTGAGATAAAGTCCAGGCTGGTTCATCTTAAAACTGAGTATGTGCTGTCTTGGTTGACTTGGGCTCATAGTTTTGAAGGTGCCTTCAGGATACCATACAATGCAGAGCAGGAGCTGTGGTTCTCTTCGAACACCAGAAGGCAGCCATGCAGTGAGTTAGTTTTGAATACCCTCTCAAGAGATAAAAAATCAGACAATTGTATTATTATCTCCATCTTTAAGTTTTCTTGGGAGCATTGTTAAATATGTCAAAGCTCCAATGTTGTGCAGAGGGAATCTTCCACTTCATTTGGGGATCAGTAGTGTATCTAAAATTTTAATTGCAGTCATGATTCCCAACAATGTGGCTAAGAGGCAGGTGTAGAACTGTGGTAGTGACTCTCCTTGGTAGAAAGAATTGTTTTGCTCTGGCTCTATATGTCTATCTGGAAAACACATGTACACACAAATGCATACACTCTCACACATGCAGTATAGGGAAGGCCTGTTATAGTGCTGTGTGCACTGAAGAAACTAAATAAATAGCTTGTTGAATTATTGCATGAAAATATAAATGAACACATGAGGAGCAAGGGTTCCTGGATGTTATAGGTGACTGGAAAATAGCATAGAGGAGGAAAGAAGATGGTGATAGGAGAAAATAGAGGGAAGTAAATGGGTAAGACAAAAGAGTAAAAGTTAGATACATTCAAAAGAAATCTAATGAGTAAGTTAGAATTAGTCAAGATGGCACAAACACACACACATAGATCAATGGAACAGAATAGAGAACCCAGAAACAGACCCACAACTATGGTCAACTGATCTTTGACGAAGCAGGAAAGAATATCCAATGGAAAAAAAGGCAGTCTCCAACAAATGGTGTTGGAAAAACTGGGCAGTAACATGCAGAAGGATGAAACTGGGCCACTTTCTTTACACCATACACAAAAATAAATTCAAAATGGATGAAAGACCTATGTGAGACAGGAAACCATCAAAATCCTAGAGGAGAACACAGGCAGAAACCTCTTTGATATTGGCCGTAGCAACTTCTTATTAGACACATCGCTGGAGGCAAGGGAAATAAAAGCAAAAATGAACTGTTGGGACCTCATCAACGTAAAAAGTTTCTGCACAGTGAAGGAAACAACCAATAAAACTAATAAGGCAGCCTGTGGAATGGGAGAAGATATTTGCAAACAACATATCTGATAGAGGGTTAGTAACCACAATCCATAAAGAACTTATTAAACTCAACACCCAAAGGACAAATAATCCAGTTAAGAAATGGGCAGAAGACATGAATAGACACTTTTCCAAAGAAGACATTCAGCTGGCTAATAGACACATGAAAAGATGCTCAGCATTACTCAGCATCAGGGAATACAAATCAAAACCATGATGAGATACCACCTCACACCTGTCAGAATGGCTAAAATGGACAACTCAGGAAACAATAGGCATTAGCAAGGATGTGGAGAAAGGGGAACCCTCTTACCCTGTTGGTGGGAATGCAAACTGGTGCAGCCACTCTGGAGAACAGTTTGAAAGTTCCTCAAAAAGTTAAAAGTAGAACTATCCTATTGCCCAGCAGTTGCACCACTGCTAGGTATTTACCTAAAGGATATAAAAATACAGATTTGAAGGGGTACATGTACCCCAGTGTTTACAGCAGCATTATTAACAATAGCCAAACCATGAGAGAGCCCAAATGTCCATCAACTGATGAATGGATAAAGAAGACATGGTGTATATATACAATGAAATATTACTCAGCCATCAAAAAGAATGAAATCTTGCCATGTGCAATGACATGAGTGGATCTAGAGTACATTATGCTAAGTGAAATAAGTCAGAGAAAGACAAATACCATATGATCTCACTCATATGTAGAATTTAAGAAAGAAAACAGATGAGCATATGGGGGAGGGGGAAAGGAGAGAGGGAAACAAGCCATAAGAGACTCTTAATGATAGAGAACAAACTGAGGATTGTTGGAGGGAGGTGGGTGGGGGATGGGCTAGATGGGTGATGAGTATTAAAGAGGGCACTTGTTGTAATAAACACTGGGTATTGTATGTAAGTGATGAACCACAAAATTCTACTCCAGAAACCAATATTGCACTGTATGTTAACTAAAATTAAAACAAACAAAAAAAGAATTAGGATGGTTCAGATGGTACACAATAGAATAAGAGTTGCCTGTTCTTTTATAAAAGATTATATAAGACCCTTGCCTTTTCAGGAAGGAATGGAAGTCTTCATCTAAGAGCCTTTGTTTCTTATAGAATATTAGGTGTAGAAAATGGGAATTCAGAAAAGGAACTCCGATAAATACTTCTTTAGAGGAAGGCCAAAAGCAGGAGAGGAGTATTTATTAGGGGAGAGGGGATGAGTGTCATGGAGGAAGAGCCAATTCCCTGCCCTTGCTTAGGCCTTCAGTTAGATACTGGCATGACTTGATTTTCTGAAGAATCTGGCCTGTCCCAGAACATGCCTCATAATATCTCAAATTTTCATCATTTGCTTTACTTATTTGGTTTTGGTTACCTGTCCCTAAAGGGTTCCTCTTAAAAATGCAGTTCTTTGCTCGGGAGACGTAACCTGTTATTAGCATGGATTAGTGTATCTAATTAGCATAAATAACTTAACACAGAAACAGGTTCTGGTTCTACAGCTCCTTGTATGACAAGGCTGAATCTCTCTACCTCATTTTTCAGATCAGATGATTGTACTAGATTCTGTCATTGATTTAGAAATTCTTATTGAGTGACAGTTACATGCTAGAGGTTGTTTTTAGATCCTAGAAGAACCACCGTGAGCAAAACAGAGTAAACTTCCTCTCCTTCTAGAGCTCAATTCTGGTGCGTAAGTGTGGAGGGCAGGCAAACAAACAGATAAGTGAAATATATAGTATTTCAGGTCATGGTTTAAGTTTGGAAGAAAAAACCAGGGAAGAAGGATGGTCCGGACATATGAGGGTGGGAAGATAGTGGTGTTGGCAATTTTAGATAGGGTGGTCAGGGACAGTCTCTCTGAGAAGTTGACATTTGAAGGAGGTGAGGGAACTAGAAACCATGTGCTTATCTGGAGGAAAAGAATTTCAAGCAGAGCAAATAGCAAGTGGCATGGGCCTGAGGCAGAGCCTGCCTCCCATGTCTGAGGGACAGTGAGGAGTCCCTGCAGCTGAAGAAAGGAAGTGAGCAGAAGGAGAAAAGGTGCAAGGAATGTAGAAGCAGACTCTGTGGGGCCTTGTGGGCCACTGCAAGGGCTTTGGCTTTTATTTCAAATGAGACAGGAAGACATTGGAGGGATTTAAGCATCAGAGTGACATGACTTTAGGGGAGTAAGGGTGTCCTCATGGAATCCATTTAGAAGATTATTCATAGCTTGGACTGGAGGGATAGTGGTGGAGAAGTGTTAGGTTCTGGGTATGTTTTAGAGGAGAGGACACAGACAGACACAAGAGAGAAGGCCATATGAAGATGGAGGTAGTGATTAGAGTTGTGCCTTCACATGTCAAGGAATGCTGTGGTGAGAAGCTGGATGAGGCCAAGAAGGATCCTCCCCTGGAGCCTTTGGAGGAAGCATGGCGCAGCTGACGTCTTGATTTCACACTTCAGACCTCCTTAACGGTGAGAGAATAATGGCAGCCTTAGGAAACTAAGACAGGTGCCTGTTAGACATCAATGCGGCGATATTGATGTGACAAATGAATTTGAATTTCAGGGAACAGAGCTGGGCTGGAGATGTAAAATTGCTAGTCTTTAGAGCTGGTGTTTAAAGCAGTGAGAGTAGGGGCGCCTGGTTGGCTCAGTTGGTGGATCATGCGACTCTTGATCTCAGGGTTGTGAATTCGAGACCTATGTTGGGTGTGGAGATTACTTAAAAATAAAATCTTAAAAAAAAAAAGCAATGAGACCCCCAGGGAGAAAGTGTCTTGAGAAGAGATTAGGTCCCACGACAGCCCCAGGGCGCTTCTGTGTTCCGAGGTTGGACAGGTGAGAAGAAGACTTAGGAAGACTAGCTGGTGAGGTCATTCAGGCAGAAGTCTGGGGGGAAGCGCTGACTCTTTCTCCCTTTCTGTGAGTACCAAGGGGGAAAATGATGTATTGCATTAGAGACCTCCTACTTTTAAGGTGCTTGGTAAGCTTTTGGTCTGTACTAACCTCAGATATCTTCCACCAGGGAAGACTATATTTTATGGGAAGAAGAAAGGAGAGGGAGAACCCTCTATCCTGCTCAAGAGGGAGCTTGAGTAGAGAGCTGCCAGAATACTGTTGGCGCGGCAGCAGGGAAGCTGTGTCTTTGGTCCTTCTCTCCTCCTACTCCAAAAGAATGTACCCGATCAAAGGACAAGTTAGAATCAATTAGAAAGTTAGACTCTTTCAAGTAGTTACAGCAGGTTGAGACTAGAAGGGGCTTAATTAATTCGGTAATGTGTGTTCGAGCTTAGCATACAGCTAGACATACAATGGGTAAGCAATTTACGAAACTATTATTAGTTAATATCTACTTTTTAATCCTAAACTTTTATTTTGCAGATAAGGAAATTGAGACTTATGTTCAGGAACCAACAGTGACTGCCTTAATCTACACTGAATGGAGAAATTAGCAGAGTCCTTAGCTTGGCATCCAAGGCCCCTGCTTTCTGGTTCCAACTCCATTTCTGTTCTGACTCCTCACCGGCCACTCTCTCCTCACCCTCTACTCCGTGCACATGTCCTTCCCTCTTGATTCCATGCCTTCAATCCTTTCCACTTTGCCTGTAGTCCCTTCCACTTCCTCTCTCCCTCTCCAGCTCCTTGCCCATTTTCATGGTTCTAACAACACCTGTGAATTCTATCCTGACCTCCCTGCCACCCTACCTTCTTCCTCTTCAAAATTCTCTAGCAGGATTCCCAGGGCACTATCTGGGTGCTGCCCAGCTTCTAGTCCCTCATACCTCTCCTGCGGACATCTCCAGCCCGTGTGGCAGAACAGAGCTTGTTGGGTAAATCCTGAGGGAAGCAGCCCAGGGGCTATTCAGTATGTGTGTGTGCGTGGATATGTGTGTGTGTGTGTGTACCCTTGGGTTCTTGAGGAGAAGAGAATTGTGGTTTTTTTTGCTTGGCAGCTGTTCTGCAGAAGCCCTGCTAACAGAAGTTGTGTGTCTGGCATGGCCTGTGTGACATTTTGCCATCAATTATTACCTTGTAAAAAGACCTTGTAAGTCTTTAAGGTTGGATCCTTTCATAATATTATCTGAATTGAAATAGCTAGTATAATACCCCTATTTGAATGGACAACTTCTGAGAATCAAATAGGTTACTTCTTTTGGTAAGACTCATATTCTCCTAAAATTTTTGCACTAGGATAAACTTAGAGTAGCCTAGAAAAAGAAAAACTTGATTCCTTGCAGGAAGATACTGCTAACAGTGATGTGTGCCCACAGTAACCAGTGTCTTTTCAGATGGACTCTTCTTGCTTCACGGGCAGAGGAATACCAAGGCTTCCTTGGTAACAATAATGACAGATCAGTCATCTTGTATTTACCTTTGCTCCTCTGTCTAAAATTGTATTTACCTTGTCAATAGATGATCTAAGTTATTTTCCTCTACCTTAGTATGTTGTGATTGTAATAATTACTCTTAGTGCAGGTTGCATTTATTTATTTAATTCTTACAAAAGTTTCAGAATTGGGATATGTGGGTCCAGATAAAGCGTGAACTCTAAGGTACATAGTATAAGAAACATAAATTATGCTTCTGTTTATACTTTCACTCTCATAAATTATTTTTATTTGTCTTTCTATCTTGGGTATCATAAATGTGTTCATTTAAACTCTGAGTAAATGGATACATTATATTTGATAGCATAGCATAGTTTATTCCCTCATAGTAACTTGAAGGTAATTCATTTGAAGTTGTTGACATTAATGAAAGATAGTTTATAGAAATGAAGACTCATTTGCTTTAATGTCAGTGTTGCTTCATGGCTGGTAACAAGCAAGAGCAGAAATAAAATTCACTTATGTTCCATCATGTGATTTCTATTTTTATCCCTTTTTAAAAAAAAAAAACCAGCTTTTAAAAACTTTTTTTTTTTTTTAAGATTTTATTTATTTATTTGACAGAGAGAGAGACAGTCAGTGAGAGAGGGAACACAAGCGGGGAGTGGGAGAGGAAGAAGCAGGCTTCCAGTGGAGGAGCCTGATGTGGGGCTCGATCCCAGACACTGGGATCACACCCTGAGCCGAAGTCAGACGCTTAACGACTGAGCCACCCAGGTGCCCCTAAAGACTTAATTCACATACCATAACATTCACCCTTCTATTTTTTATTTTTTAACACTCTTCTATTTTTTATTTTTAGGGGGGTGGGAGAGAGAGTGTGCTCTCGCACATGCAGGGGTGGGGGAGGGGCAGAGAGAGAGAGACTCTTAAGCAGGCTCCATGCCCAGCCTGGAGCCCAACAAGGGGCTCAGTTTCACGACCCTGAGATCATGACCTGAGCCAAAACCAAGAGTCAGACACTTAGCCGACTGAGCTACCCAGACACCCCTAACATTCACCCTTTTAAAGAGCACAGTTCAGTGGTTTTCAGTGTGTGTGCAGTCGTGCAGCTATTACCACTATCTAATTCCAGAATATCTTCATCACCAAAAAGAAACCTTTGGCATTCACTCCTTGTTACTTTGTCCCTGCAGCCCCTGGCAACCACCAGTTTACTGTCTATCTCTATGGGTTGCCTATTCTGGGCATATCATACAAATGGAATCATACAGTATGTGGTCTTTTGTGACTACTGGTTTCTTTCACTTAGCATGGTATTTTCAAGGTTTGTCCATATTGTAGCAAAGCTCTGTGCTCCATTCTGTTTTATTGCTGAATACTATTCCATCATGTGGATATACCACATTGTACTTATCCATTTACCATTTGATGGGTATTTGGGTTGTTTCCACTAATTTGTTTCCAATAATGATGCAGTGAACATTTATGTACAAGTTTTTATATGGGCGTCTATTTTCTGTCTCTTGGGGATATTCTTGAGAGTCAGTTCCTGGCCCATAGGATTAACCGTGTTTAATGTTTTGAGGAACTACCTGACTTTTTCCCACAGTGGCTGTACCGTTTTACATTCTTCCTAGAGGTGTAGGAAGGTTCTGATTTCTCTACATCCTTGTTAATACTAGTTAGTATTGGTCTTTTTAATTATGACCATCTTAGTGGCTATGAAGTGGTTTCTCAGTGAGCTTTTCATTTGTATTTGCTTGATGGCTGATGATGCTGGCCATCTTTAGATACGCTTCTGGACCCTTTATAGATCTTCTTTGGAGAAATGTGTATTGAGATTCTTCAGCAATTTTATGTTTGGTTTTCTTTTTTTTTTTTTTTTAAGATTTAATTTTTTTATTTGACAGACAGCCAGCGAGAGAGGGAACACAAGCAGGGGGAGTGGGAAAGGAAGAAGCAGGCTCCCAGCGGAGGAGCCTGATGTGGGGCTCAATCCCAGAACGCCGGGATCACACCCTGAGCCGAAGGCAAACACTTAACGACTGAGCCACCTAGGCGCCCCAATGTTTGGTTTTTCAAAAATTGCTTTGTAAGAGTTCTTTATTCTACATATAAGTCCTTTAACAGATGATATGGAAATATTTTCTTCCGTGCTGTAGGTTGTCTTCTCACTTTCCTGTTGGTGTCCTTTGAAGCACGAAAGTTTTACAGTGTGACGTAGTTCAGTTTATTTATTTTTGGGCTTTTGGTGTCATAGTTATGAAAGCATTGCCTAATTGTGGTCACAAAGATTTGTTCCTGTGTTTTCTTCTAAGAACTACATAGTTTTGGCTTTTACATTTAGGTCTTCGATCCGCTCTAGTTAATTTTTATGTGTGGTATAAGGAAGGGCTTTGATTTCGTTCTTTTGCATGTGGATATGCAGTTGTCTGGCACCATTTGTTGAAAAGACTGTTCTTTTCCTCAATGGATTGTCTTGACGCCCTGGTTGAAAATCAGTTGACCATAAATGTGAGGGTTTATTTGTGGACTGTCAATTTCATTCCATTGTTCTGTATGTTTACTCTTACACCAGTGCCACCCTGTCTTGATTAATTTGGCTTTACTCCTCTCCTTTTCATACTCACGTTACAAAAAGGGGTATTTATATTGTATAAGTGGAGTTGCCTTTTATTGGATTAGGTAATTAAGTTTGTGGGAAAGGCACAAACACAGGTGCTATTACCCTTGCAAATACTTCGGAAGGCACAACATTGCAGATCAAGCACCATTTTACATTGGTTCAAAACAGGCAGTTTTTTACCTAGCTGCCCCTTAGTTGAGCACCAGCTGAAGGAATTGGCTTCCATGTAAGGGCTCTGCTATTTGAAAAATACTTACCTTTAGGGACGTCTGGGTGGCTCAGTCGGTTAAGCTTCTGACTCTTGATTTCAGGTCAGCTCATGGTCTCAGAGTTGGGAGATTGAGCCCTGTGTCAGAGTCTGCTGAAGAGTGTCTCTCTCCCTCTCTCTTTGTGCCTACTCCCGCTCACTTGTGCTCTCTCTCTCAAATAAATAAATACATCTTAAAAAAAAAAAGAAAAGAAAATGCTTACCTTTAAGCACTAGAATTTCAGTACACATAGAAATTGGGCCCAAAGCAGATTGCCACCTCCTTTCCCAAGACCTCTCTGTACATACATACTCATGGACTGGATGGCTGGCTCAGTTGCTGACACGACTCATTGCAGTTGTTCCTTTCACCCTTCTCTTCTACTCTCCCTTTGCCTTCTGCCTTTCCCTACTTCCCTCTCTTCCTTCTTCCCCTCCTTCTTTTTCCTTTTTCTTCCCTCTTCCCTCCCCTCCTCTCTCTCTCTTTCTTTCTTCTTTTCTTTTCTTTTTCCCCTTCTCACCCCCCCAACCCACCTTGCTGAATTTCTGAATCTTTATGTGGCTGTGATTTGACTTAAACCCCAAATTAAAATGTATGCAAAATGAGCCAACTCTATCTCTTGCAGTTTTGATTTTAGCAGTTAAAGTAACTCTTTGGCGGGGCGCCTGGGTGGCTCAGTCGTTAAGCGTCTGCCTTCGGCTCAGGGCGTGATCCTGGCGTCCTGGGATCGAGCCCCACATCAGGCTCCTCGGCTGGAAGCCTGCTTCTTCCTCTCCCACTCCCCCTGCTTGTGTTCCCTCTCTCACTGGCTGTCTCTCTCTCTGTCAANAAAAAAAAAAAAAAAAACTTAAAAAAAAAAAAAAAAAAAAAAAAAAGTAACTCTTTGGCAAGCAGTCAAACTTTAGGCCATAGTAGATACTTTTGAGGGCTTCAGCTGCTGGTGGCTGGACAGTGGAGGTGATGTTTTTAATGATCTAGTACTCTCTTTTTTTTTTAAGATTTTATTTTTAAGTAATCTCTGCACTCAACATGGGACTTGAACTCACAGCCCCGAGATCAAGAGCCTACCTATTGAGCCAGCCAGGAGCCCCAACTATCTAGTACTCTTAAAGAAATAAACCCTAAGACTTGTATACATACAATCAGCCAATATATTGGGGTTGCCTGCCCTTCTCCAGTCCCACACACTTCTCTTGGTCTGCCTTTTGGTGACTTCTTTCCCAGTGAATGACCTTGTTCATTTATCTTTTTTTTTTTTTTTTAAAGATTTTATTTATTTATTCAACAGAGATAGAGACAGCCAGCGAGAGAGGGAACACAAGCAGGGGGAGTGGGAGAGGAAGAAGCAGGCTCATAGCAGAGGAGCCTGATGTGGGGCTCGATCCCATAACACCGGGATCACGCCCTGAGCCGAAGGCAGACGCTTAACCGCTGTGCCACCCAAGCGCCCCTCATTTATCTTGATTTCACCGAGATGAGGTTTTTTGAGAAGGGTAGCGTGGGGGCAGGAGAGTACACAGTGTGACCTCTCAGTGCAGCCCTTCGGAACAACTATTAAGCAGTTTTCCATACTTTAACGTTTTTCTAGAGTTTAATTCTATTCTGTCAGCGTTTATTGTGCCAGCATCAGATTACCAAGATCTTCAAGAAGATCACTGGCCATGGGAGATGGAAGAACAAATAGATAATAAAGGAAAAATGAGATGGAGTTTTCTCAAAAAGTTAAAAATAGGACTACCCTACAACCCAGCAATTGCACTACTAGGTATTTATCGAAAGGATACAAACATAGTGATTCGAAGGGGCACCTGCACCCCAACGTTTATAGCAGCAACATCCACATAGCTGAACTATGGAAAGAGCCCAGATGTCCATGAACAGATGAATGGATAAAGAAGATGTGGTATATATATATATACAATGGAATCAAAAGCCACCAAAAAGCCATCAAAAAGCCACCACTCAGCCATCAAAAAGAATGAAATCTTGCCATTTTTATGGGTGTGGACGAAGCTAGAGAATATTATGTTCAGTGAAATAAGTCAGTCAGAGAAAGTCAAATGCCATACGATTTCATTCATACGTGGAATTTAAGAAACAAAACAGATAAACATAGGGAAAGGGAAGGAAAAACAAGATAAAACCAGAAAGGGAGGCAAATCATAAGAGACTCTTAACTATAGGAAACAAACAGGGTTTTTGGCGGGGAGGTTGATGGGGGGATGGGATAGTTGGGTGATGGGCATTAAGGAGGGAGCTTGATGTAATGCACACTGTCTGTTATATGCAGTGATGAATCCCTAAATTCTAACCCTGAAACTAATAATACACTATATGTTAACTAACTTGAGTTTAAATAAAATCTTAAAAAAAATAGTTTGCTTATTTTCCTGATTAAAAGAGTATAACCTAATCATTGTTAAAAAATGTAGGAAAGTCAGGAAAGTGTTAACAAAAAAGTAAAGCATGCATTCTTAGCAAGGATGATGTTGCCTCCAAGGGGACAAAAATTTTTTTCTTTGGGGTGGGGGGACTAAAATCAGATATAACAGTGGTTTATGGCCCTCTAAAGGACAGCAATATATAAACAGGTATTTAAATTCTATGGGGGAAGGATCATTAGGAGAAAATGTCTAAAAAGGCTTATTGGGTGGTGGGGGAGTACTTCCTCTTCAAATTCATATGTCGAAGTCTTAACCTCTGATACCTCAGAATGTTACTGTATTTGTGAGATAGAGTCTTATAGAGGTAATTAAAGCAAAAATGAGGTCCTTAGGAGGGTTCCTAATTCAATACAACTGGTGTCTTTATTAGAAAAAGAAATGAGAACGGAGACAAAAGGGAGACCATGTGAAGGCACTAGTCTTCAGTAAATTGTATGCTCCACGTGAGCTGAGGCCTGTCTTATTCACCATTCAGTTTTATAATATTACTAGTAAGTACCATTCGTAGGTATGGAAGCAATAAGTATGGAAGGAATTTATCCTTCCATATCAATATCTAATTTGAACTTCAAAATTGCTTTATACAGTGATTAGGTATGAAGATTCCTATAATATAGATACCTCTGGGCCTTTATCATGTCATTCCCTCTGTGGAGAAAGACACTTCCCTACACCTACCCCTTTTCTCTGTTAAAATCTTTCAGAACCTAGCTTCCTCCAGGAGTCTTTCCCTGGCTCTCCAACATGCGTCCTTACGACTCAGTATTTCCTACCATGGTGCCGACCATGCTGTGCTGTGATTGCCTATTATTATTTATTTTCCCTGCCAGACTGGCGGTCCTGTGAAGGAAACTCTGTCTTTCATCGCTCTATTTCCAGCATCCAGCAGAATGCCAGGATATTTTGTTGATTGATGAATCAGATCATAGAGCTAATAACTTGAACTTAGTTTGTTTAGCATCTAAATTCGGTTCTTTCTCAACTATACCATGCTGCTGTTCTACTTATTCACCTGAGTTATTTGTCATAATGGGTGTGGTTTTATCTCGGAATACAGAAGAATGCTGGTGGGTTCTGCCCTCTGCACTATGCTAGAGGCCTCTTTCACACTCTGACAGTGTGGTATGTATGTGTGTGTGCGTGTGCGTGTGCGTGTGCGTGTGTGTGTGTGTGTGTGTGTGTAATGGGTATAAAGTACACCTGAACTTGTTTTATACCACAATAAGAAAGCCTCCTGGAAGTACTTTTATAGTTTTTCGGTAACTTCTTATTAGAGATTGTGATTCCTTCCTCCTTCCAGCAGTTGCTAGAGATGGGTATTGGACACTCTTTATGGTATAACATGAAGTTAACAAAGCTGAATTCATATTATATGTACATCTGGATCTTAATTGTTTCATTTCTTTTTTTCACATAGACTTGGATGTTGTTAGGTCCTGGGATACAAGGGTGAATAGGAAAAGGGTCCACTCACATGGAACATACAATTTATTGAGGATAGTTACGAAAACAGATGAAATCTACCTCAGTGGGGTAGTGCTGTAGCAGAGATAGGGACGGAATGCTATGAGGCCTGATGAGCTCGGCAGCTGCTCTTCCTGGGGGTATTTTGGGAAGTCATCATATATGAGCTGGGTTTTGAAAGGAGAGTAGGAATTTGTCAGAAGAAAAGAAGGAAAGAAATATACAAAGACACGAATCTATGAAAAGATCTGGTCTAAAAATGAATATATATGTGGGAAAGAGTTGGAAAAGGAGTATCTCCAAATCAGTAGTTGGTGTTTTATGGTTGTGGAATTGAGTAGGTTTCTCTCTTTCTTTTTCAGAATGAACTTTAATGTTGTTGCTCTATTGTTTTTATAACAAAATAAGATGAAATAGAAGCCTATGACTGTTGTAGCAGAGTATTAGAGTGAATTAGTTTATTTCTTACTGCTTGTATTTGTACTTATTTTTTAATATCCATATTAAAAAACTAGTAATGCCCAATTGACTACATTGTTATTAGGTTTTTAGAAGAGGGTGCAGAACAGGATACCATTTGGTTCCCTTTTTGATAAACAGATCCCAAGTTTCCTTTTCCCTTGAGTTTCCATTGACTGGGTCTCATCTGGGAGGCCAGGATAGGCCTGGTGGGGTTGGGGGACAGGGTTACCCTTTATGGAAGTATACGAGGAAAAGGTCTGAAACCTTGTTGAACAGCGAGTTTACCCTGGATGCAATTAATAGAGCGCGTTCAACCTAGAAGGTGAGACAGAAATGTCTGGCTGGCAGGGATCTGAGAGAGAGCAGATAATTTTAGTTATAAGAGAAGAATCCACAGATGGAACTTTCAGAGGCACCACAGGTCCAGAGAATGGAGTGAGAAACACTGAGCAGGTGAAGTTGGGCTGTACAGGAAACGAAGTCTGCAGACACTTGGCTGGTGGTGGAAGGTTCTTTTATGTGCGGTCTAGCAAGTCTTGCCAGGGCAGGGGAAGCCATTTACAGGCACCATGCCGGATCTAACACTAGACTCTGGAGGTTTTCCCAAAGCAACTTTAGAGTGAGGCTGGGTAGCCCTCTCTTCAGTTTATTGAACGATTACAACAGACTTGAAGGGATGGAGATATATATATATATATATATATATATATATCTCCAAAGATGTCTCTTTTCTAATTTTATTTGTAGAAGGAGGATTGTTTTTTAAGATTTTATTTATTTATTTGACAGAGAGAGAGAGACAGCCAGTGAGAGAGGGAATACAAGCAGGGGGAGTGGGAGAGGAAGAAGCAGGCTCCCAGCGGAGGAGCCTGACGTGGGGCCCGATCGCAGGCCTCTGGGAACATGCCCTGAGCCGAAGGCAGACGGTTAACAACTGAGCCACCCAGGTGCCCCGTAGAAGGAGGATTTTTTAAAAAGATTTTTAATTACTTCGTATTTGAATCACCACATTTTTTTCCCCTTCAGAGGATATTTTTCTCTGTCCCTTTTGCCTAACAATTGTTTATTTCATCTGGGTCAAAACCAAACTTATTTCTAATGTCTTTTTTTTCTTTTTTTGCATTTTTTAAAAAGTAAGCCCTACATCCAACATGGGGCTCGAACTCATGACCCTGAGATCAAGAGTCACATGCTCTATGGACTGAGCCAGCCAGGTGCCCGTCTAATGTTCTTTTGATATATTTTCTTTTAATCTTCTTTTCCTTTTTTAAAAATGTAAAAACTTCAACTTATTAACTGTGCAATAGAAGGGTTTTCTTTTTCCCAGCAACAGAAGGCAAGTGTAGGTTTACCACTTGAATAGTTTAATAATTTGAATGATCAGATCATGAGGGCTAGGGGAGTGTCATGGGTAGAGACAAGAGAGGCAGGGTAAGGACAGTTGCAGCCTTGAAGCACTGTTTTCTAATGACTTATAATTAGTGTTATTAGATAAATAATATATTAAAATACCTTTCAGAACTACATTGAAAGAAATGGTAGTAAAAAAACAGGAAAGAATTACCTCAGAATGGTAGCATTTTCTGGACATATGATCATTCATCTGTCCCATAAAATACTATTTTTTTCAGAAATGGTTTAAAAATTCTAAATCATCTTACATTATTTGTAGGCAACCAAGTACATTGGATCCCATATTAAATTGCAGCAGTTTTCTCTTGTCTTAAGGGCCTGCTATGGCGTAAGTCCAAAGATCGGATGCCTGAGAAGTCCTACATATCTTTAAATTTTTCTACGGTGCTATTAAAAAATAGCGCACATGTTACTAAGTGGGTGATTAAAGATTCTTGTTTATCAGATACTCTCTGATTATAAACTGAAGCATGGCTTCCACTTTCATAGAACCTCCTTTGAACTTGAGTATGGTGCATGCTGTGGTAAATGGTGGTAGTTTGCCAACTTATTAATAAGGTCAGTTTTCTAGATGATATAGTTATAAAATACAGGCCCTTCTCTCATCAACAGATAGTTTCAGTAGCAAAGTCAAAGTGCTAAGACTTAAAATATTTATTACGTTTTTATTTTTAAGTAGGCTCCATGCCCAGAGTGGAGCCCAATGCGGGACTTGAACTCACGACCCTGAGATCAAGACCTGAGTTGAGATCAACAGTCAGATGCCCCACCACCTGAGCCACCCAGGCACCCCAACATTTATTACTTTTAAAAGCACCCATCCATGGGGCACCTAGGTGGCTCAGTTGGTAAAGCATCTGACTCTTGATTTTGGCTCAGGTGATAATCTCAAGGTTATGAGATCGAGCCCTGCATTAGGCTCTGCACTGGGCGTGGAACCTGCTTAAGGTTCTCTCTCTCCCTCTTCGTCTGCTCCCCCTTCCTCTCTCTAAAAAAAAAAAAATAGAGCACCCATCCTTTAATGACCAGCACACCATACCTTTTTAAACAAAGACAACGATATATTTAGAGATGCCCTTTTCTCAAAAAAAAAAAAAAAATCCTAAAATGTATCATTTCTCTAGCTATATTAGATCTTTACAGCATTTTCTCTCTTTTCCCAATTATCTAATTTCCTTAGATCAAATGAAACCCCTGCATGATATCTTCTGTTCAAATTCTTTAATAACATTTTGTACTTAACACTGCTTTGCCTAAGACCCACCTTAGATGAACTATGGAGAGTGTATCACATATAGTTTTATTTTTAATGATCAAGGTACCTGTTCAGGGTGAGTTAGAAATACAAAGATCTCATTGAAAGAGAATGCTCACGTAAAAGGGCTGATTGGTTTTCTGATAAAAGCATTTTTTGTTTTCTGCCTTTATTCATTTCAGCTGTAGGAGGTACACGGTTAGTATTTGTGGCATAATGATGACATCATGAAAAGTTAAATGATACGTTAATTTAAAGCATTAGTGTAATAGATTTAACAAGACATTAAGAGTCAAATTAATGCTATGAAGTCATAAAGGAAAAATATTGTTGGCTAGATGATAAGGGAGGGTTTGGGAGGACTGTGGTATTTTTTTGTTCATCCATCCATTCATCACATGTTTACTGAGAGCTTACCGAGTTCTTTCTTGGAACCTTTCTATATGTTGGGACTAGAGCAGTGGATAGGAATCAGCAGTTCTCTGTTCTTGAAGTGTTGACATTCTGGTAGGAGAACAACACACAAGAGAAAAAAAAATAAATTTAACAAGAAATATCTGAAAATGGCCCTGCAGGGGCACCTGGGTGGCTCAGTCAGTTAAGCATCTGCCTTCTTCTCAGATCATGATCCCAGGGTCCTGGGATCAAGCCCCACAGTGGGCTCCCTGCTCAGCGGGGAGTCTGCTTCTCTCTCTCCCTCTGCCCCTCCTCCCTGCTCGTTCTCTCTCTGTCTCTCTAAGTAAATAAAATCTTTTAAAAAAAGTGAAAATGGCCATGTAGAACTTTAATACAGGGTGCTATGATAGAGTGTCTCGAGAGGATACTTTAGATTGTTGGCCAATGTAGGGTGCTTTAATGGGGTGACATTTAAGCTGAGACCTGAATGACAAGAAGGAACCAGGCATCCTGTGATCTGGACATTACAGGCAGAGGGGCAGCCAGTGCCCAGACCCTTCGGCAGGAAGGAGCTTGATCTGTTGGAGGGCCAAAAAGGTGAGATCAGAAAGGTTGGTAGGAACCAGATCATGTAGGGCATGTAGGACTTTTTTTTTTGTTGAGTTTGGATTAAATGCTAATTGCAGTGGTAAGCCATGGGAGGGCTTTAAACAAAGGAGGGCCATGAGCTGATTAATTTTTTAAAATTTCATCCTGGATGCTGTGTAAAGAATGGATTTAAAGAAGGGAAGAGCAGAAGCAGGGATGCTAATGAGGGGTGACTGCAGAAGTCTAAGCAAGAAACTTTGCTGTCTTTTCGAGGAGGGTGGGGGGGGATGCACTGAAGTGGATAAACTTGGGATGTGTGTTGGTATAGAGTCTACAGGACCTGCTAATGGATTTGAAATGCAACACTGGGAAATAGAAATCAGGGATGACTTCTAGGTTTCTGGCTAAGCAACTAGGTAAATGATGGTGAACTTTAAAGAAAGACTTGGATTTAGAGGGAAGGAGCCAGGAATTTCAGTTATGAAGGTAGCAATGGACATGGCTTATGGAGTAGGTGTTTTAGATTGGGTAAAAACAGACTTTTTACTCAACGCTTCCAAGAACAGAGGACATCCAATTCTCCTTGATAAATTAAAAACTACTATAAAAGTATAGTTTTTTCCCTACGTCATGAGTTGTCAGGAGAAGTAGACCAGGAAGGTTGGGGAAATAAAGAAAGAGTGGAAAATAGAAACAAGAGGAATAAGCAGGTCAGAGAAAGACATGGAGATGGAGAGGTACAGAAAGAAAAATTACAGACAAAACAAGACAGACACTCAGAATTAGAGACACAAAGGGCATGAGTATCCACAGTGTTCTACACTTAGAGCTAAAGAGAGATACAGAAGACAGTTGGAAAGGAGGTCAGAACATTCTTCCTTTATTGTAATTTACTGTAGAAGTGATACCAAGATACTGGCCAAAAGCAAATGAAACCAAAACCTTTTTAAAAGTGGAAAAATTGCCTTTATTCCATTTTTTTTCTTTTCTATTTAGAGAGGATCTTGCACCCTGAAATATGTCCAGGATGAAAATGGTTTTTACAATTTGTTATTAGTGGCATGTTGAATAATGATCCGAAAAATGTATCAGTAGCAAAGCACAATTATTCACTTTTGTAAAGAAAAGAGACACCCAAAAGGGATTCTTTCTCCTTAATGGAAAAAGTGACAAATTAACTTTCAATTATTGGGTAAAGCTGAACTGTGAGAGGAAACACATAAACAAATACACAGTGAATATTTACATACATTCTACACCATACCATACCTACCCTAACGCCACCTAAATTTCTTGATGTAATAAATAGTCTCCATTTAGAATAGAAAAACACTTCGAGATTTTTCTTTGATTATTGTAAATAGGATCTGTATTCATCCTAGACCCAGTGTTTCTTTTCTTTAAAATTGGTTATTGGTTAAAAATGTGTTTACTAGAATTCCACAAGAACCCACAAATCAATCCGTTTGGCAGGGAGATATGAGTAACAAGATTTTAGATAAGTGTATTATTAGAAGGCCAAGAAAATAGAATGCTGTGTGTACTGTAAGAGGAAGTATATCAGTAGGACCTCCACTCTGCTTCCCTTCAAAAGTCCAGTGAAACTCTATTACAAATAATAAAAATAATTGAGAGAGTTTAAGCTATGGAACTATATTGGGCTGAAAAGTCAGGAACTATGTATGGCCATGGATTTTTCTTTCTTTCTTTCTTTCCCTTTTTTTTTTTTAAAGATTTTTTTTTTAAAGTAATCTCTACACCCTGTGTGGATCTCGAACTTACAGCCCCGAGATCATCAGTCTTCTGGTCCACAGACTGAGCCAGGCAGGCGCCCCAGGATTTTTCTTTTTATCTCTTCCCTTTCCTCCTTCTCTCTGTCCCTCCTTCTTTCTCTCTTTCCTCCTTTTTAAAAAAAATTCTTATATTTCCCCAAGAGGACATGCAGAGGACACCTAATTAAAACATTACACATGGCTCTGTTATTCATGGATATGTCCTAGTATTTCTGTGAAAAAAACTGGGCTAGATTTCTAAAATCTATTTTAAAATTCTAAAATAATACTGTGAAACTTTCATGTATCCTCTTTTCCTGGCTTCTTGCCTTTTAGGATATTTTATGAAGATGTTAATACTATTAGCATTAGGGTCAGCTCTGCTGGCTTCAGGACAGAACGAAGCCATGGGCACTGAGAAATGTCTGATGAGATGACTGGGGATGTGTTATGATTTATAAAGGCAGACAAATTACCACTACCTGTTGTTCGTGAATGAAATTAAGTATCTGCCACAGAGGAGCTGTGTATGAACAGTCATTCATGACCGAGAGCTGCAACAGACGATAGTCTAGTTTGTTAGTGTGGAAAGCTTTATGCCGGAACTATTACTGTCTGAGTTTTCCTTGGAAGTTTCAAGGTGAGTTTTGATTATTACGTACAACTTGAAAGGTTAGGCAATGGATTACATATGAGGCAACTGTCCTATGTAGTGAAAGAGAGACATTTTGACTTGAATTACCACTTAAACACAGCAGCTAGTGCCTACAGGTTGCCACATAGCTGTGCAGTTTGGGTTTATGCAAGAATATGGTGGGTAGAATGGAGTGCCGGTGCTTTCTTCGCCAAGAACGAGGCATACTTCCCGACATATCTTTTCAACAAACACTCCTACCCAGGTGACAGAGATTAGAATAGATTTTAGAAGGGACCTTAAGAGGAAAAGATGAGGGGTGCCTGGGTGGCTCAGTTGGTTAAGCATCTTCTTTCAGCTCTAAGTCATGATCCCAGGGTCCTGGGATCAAGCCTGGAGTTGGGCTCCCTGCTCAGTGGGGAGACTGCTTCTCCTTTTGCCTCTGCCCTTCCCTCTGCTTGTGCTCTCTCACTCTCTAATAAATAAAATCTTTTTTTAAAAAAGAAGAAAAGGTGAGAGTAGAGAGGGAGAGTCTGAAAGATGTGTTGCCCATTACTAAATATTTCCCTCCCATTTGATATTACTCAACCTGGAGTTCTTAAAAAAATAGTAGTAATATTGTTATTTTAAAGTTTATTTATGTGGCTCTCCTGAATACCCTAACAACTCCCTTTTTACCTTCAAGTGGGAATTACTGCCAGTCTGTGTTTGGCTGACGGTCACATCAGCACCAAGTGTGGTGGTTGCGAGAGCTCCCTGTACCCAGAGCCAAGGAAACGATTGTTACATAAGCTCTCCTGCTGATCAGCTGTGTGCCCTCGAGAAAGTCTCTGTGTTACTGGCACCAGAGTCTTCATGTGTAACAGGGGTTGACAGCTTTTTAATCTAATGGACCAGAAAGTAAATATTTTAGGCTTCCCAGGCCACATATTGTCTCTGTTGAATATTCTACTTTGGTTTTACTTGTTTATTATAACTCTTAAAAAAATATAAGAAACATTCTTAGCTCCTGAGCCATACAAAAGCAGGTTGTGGGCTGGATTTGGTTCCCTTGCCTTAGTTTGCTGACCCCTTATCTATATAATAGGAAAGGAGTGGGGAGAAAAGTAAAAAGGAAGAATTTGAACTGGCAGTTTTTGGATATAGGACTGTGAGCAACAGCAGGCTAAAGGGTAGATTCTGGGAGCAAGGGTTTTTGTTCGCTTGTTTTTTATTTTAAATATGTATCTTCATGATATAATTTCTCTTGTAGTTTTCTTGGTTTTAAATTCTTATCTCCTATTCTTCAGCTCTCCACACATTACTTACCATTCTGTAGTACCCCCCAAATTTCTTATCGTATACAGATTGCTGGGAGAAGGAAACAGGTCAGAGGAATGGCTTTCTTTGCAGGTGGAGATGTGACATTTCACTTACAGAAAGGAAGCAGCCTTTGTATTGCTCCTGGAGGCCTAAGCAAAGAAATGAGTATTAAACAGGCAGACCCCAGCAACTCTGAATTCTGGGAGGGACCTGGGAATGGCTGGGGAAGGCAGAGAGTGAATGTTAAGAAATAATCCAATTCTTCCTTTCTGATAATGTTGAATGTTGTTACATTTAAACCAGCAGTTCAAAGCTCTGTTTAGAGTCCCCTTAGCCCATTTTGGAATGTGATAACGTTTTGGTTTCCTGAAAGACAAAAGACATTTTGGTTTCCTGAAAGAGGGCACTCTAGACCACACACCTCAGACTTCCCACTTTCCCTCCACATCCTCCCCCACCAGTACACCTACGTCCCGTGCCCCTCCTGTGTTTCTCCTTTTCTCTGCCCCTCTTACATGACTTGCACAGCAGTCAGAAGCTGTCCAGCCACATCGCTTTCCCACCTTGGCCCAGTGAGTTTCTCCACTGTTGCTTTGGGCAGGTGCAGTTGGTGACTTGCATGTGGTCTAA
This sequence comes from Ailuropoda melanoleuca, assembly GCF_002007445.2. Classification (NCBI taxonomy): domain Eukaryota; kingdom Metazoa; phylum Chordata; class Mammalia; order Carnivora; family Ursidae; genus Ailuropoda; species Ailuropoda melanoleuca. The sequence continues at coordinate 67,236,166 of NC_048228.1, read as the reverse complement.
TTACTGACTTCAGTGCTTTGATTCCAGAACCACTTTGAACATTTTCCTTCTATCCTCAGGCAGGCACATTGGACAAGAAAGCCTACACCAAGCTGTACTTTTTCACCTTCTGTTTACTTCTACACCGCAGTAATTTGGTAATGGCTCCCTCCCCTCCACAAAAATGCTCTCTCTGTCTCTTTTTTCCTTTGGAAGGCTCACTAGTGATTTTGGCAGTGATACATGGAACGGACACTTTTTCAGCCCTTTCCTAACTGAACATCTTTGTTGCAGGGGCACTGTTGGCCATTGGCACACGTTGAAATGCTTTATTACCAGGTTTCTTGGCTCCTTCTCATGCTTCTTGCTGCTCCTTCTCTTGCAGCACTGCCCCTGTTTCACCCCCCACCCCTCTGTCTACCCCTGTGATGTTGCGGTTTCCCTGGGTTCTTTCTTGTCCTACGTGCTCCCTTGAGATGGTTTCATTTATTTGTGAGGTGTTAACTGCCACCTCCATGCTTGCAGCTGTCAAACGTGCATTCCATCCCTACCTTTTCCCCCAACTTCACTCCCCTTTATCCAGATGCTTGACAGACATCACAAAATTCAGTTCACATCAAACTTATCCCAGTCCCTTCTCATAAAACCGGAAGCTCCTCTTTTATTCCCCATCTTGGTTACCCAAGTCACTCATCCAGAAGTGTGAACATCTTCCTAGACCTTCATGTGTTTCTCTCTTTTTTAAAAAAGAGCTTTTTAAAAACGTTTTTAAAAAAGAGCTTTTTAAAAACGTTTTTAAAATTATTTTTTTAAAAGATTTATTTATTTGAGAGAGAGAGAGCATACGTGAGAACGGGTGTGTATGCTCAGGGGGAGGAGAAGATAGGAAGGGAGAGAGAAAAAATTTGGGTATGGAGCCCTATGTGGGCTTGATCCCAGGACCCTGAGATCATGACCTGAGCTGAAACCAAGAGTCAGATGCTTAAACGACTGAGTCACCCAGGCACCCCTACATGTTTTTTTTGTTTGCTTCCTTCCCCACCTAATCATTTGGCAAATTTTGCTGATTTTATCTCATAACTGCTTCTCCTCTGCATCCCTCCGCTCTGCTACCATGTTACTAATTCAGGCTCTCATCACCCCTTTCCACCTTTTCTCCAGTTTTGTTTTTCTTAAATCCATACTTCCTTGGGTAGCCATATCTAATATTCAGACCTGTTGCCCTGTCACACTGCTTCAGTTTCTTCAGTGGCTAACAGAATAAAATCCAGACGCCTTAGCGTGCCTACAAGACTTTCTGATCTCGCTCCTCCACTTCTCCAGACCCGTTTTTTTGATCATTTTACCTTCCAGTGATGCCATATTCTTGGAGTTCCTGGAGCAGTACATGCGCTTTCATGTTTCCATGTCTTTTCTTGTGCTGCTCCTTTTGTCCTGGCTCATTCTCTGTGTACTTCAGCACTCAGCTGAGATTCGTGCACACACGTTAGGCGTCCCTTTCTCTTACCATGTTTATTGAAGTTATTTGTTGATATCTAGGTCTCCGTGGACTGGCACTCCTCCAAGACAAAGGAACAAAAATATGTCCCTCCTCGAATCCCAAAGCCTTCCTCTCATTTAACCCTTACGACAACCCTGTGCAGTTGACATTATTATACCTGCTCTATGGGGGAGGAAACTAAAGAGCAAAAGAAGCTAAATAAATATCTTACTCCATATCATGTAGCGAACGTAGCAGGAGCCCAGGGGATCTGTCACTATTTACACAGACTAGTTACACATTCAGAATGAAGCAATAACTTGTAGTGATTGTAAATTTAAGAAATACTTTTACAGACGTTATCTTGTGATTTTTGGGATGATGGAAAGAACAGTAGATTTAGTATCAAAGGCTTAGGCTAAAATATTGTTTTAGCCAATTCTAGCCAAGCTGATTCATGCCAAGTTCCCTCCTCTGAGCTTTGCCTCCTCTTGAAAGTGGGCATGGTAGTAACTGAACAAGTCCTGCGCGTGGAAGTGCTTTGTAAGGGCTGTACGATGTGTACAAACGTGACTTCTTCCTTCGCATTCCACTTGAGTTTACAAAGACGGGTATGCCTCCGAGAACAGACTCTGGCCAAATTACTTTTGTTCTTCGTGGTATTGTACCTCAGCCTCTTTACTTTCAAATTAGAGATATTTCCTTTCAGTTTTGAGGAGCAAATGAATTCGTGTTTAGGATCACCAGGACAGTGCCCCGTACGAGTTTGGGAGTACAAATGTACATGCCTTGAAAAGCTCCTGCCTTAACTTGAAGTCGGATTTCCTGTGCCAGAGAAATTGGGTCAGTCTGTAAGCGAAAAGAGCTTGCATTGCTTCGGCCATGGAGCTTCTTATCCTGTCTTTTGTGCGCAGTGAACATGATGCTTCCCTCTCCCTCTCTGCTCTGCTGCTGCTTTTGTTACCGGAGGGTTCACTTTGCAGATTTNTTTTTTTTTTTTTTTTTTTTTTTCTGAGCCCTATCACTTTTCTTGATAGAATGTCTGCTGTGAAATTGCCGCCTATGGGCATCACTTCCTGTAGGGAACCTAGCTGGTGTGTGTACAGGAATCATTCAGAGTCATTTTGGTGAGGGTATTACAGGATTTTATGGTCTGCAACGCTGGATTCCCAATTGAATTGCTCCAAGTGCCTCCCTGTAAAGGAGGAGGTTTTATTTCATGGGCAGATAGAGTTTCAAGTTATTACTAATTTGTATAAAAAGTTCCAAATGAGAAGTTTTACATTTACTATATGTCTTCACCTGAAAATTTCATTTAAAAATAGTTTCATCGGGGTGCCTGGGTGGCTCAGTCGTTGAGCATCTGCCTTCTGCTCAGGGCGTGATCCCAGGGTCCTGGGATCAAGCCCTGCATCGGGCTCCCTGCTCTGCTGGGAGCCAGCTTCTTCCTCTCCCACTCCCCCTGCTTGTGTTCCCTCTCTCTCTGGCTGTCTCTATCTCTGTCAAATAAATAAATAAAAATCTTTAAAAAAAAAAAAGTTTCATATGGGGGCCTGGGTGGCTCAGTCGTTGAAGCACCTGCATTCAGCTTAGGTCATGATTTCAGGGTCCTGGGATTGAGTCCCATGTCAGGCTCTCTGCTCAGCAGGGAGTCTACTTCTCCCTCTCTTTCTGCCCCTCCCTGCCCCCACTCTTGCTTGTGTGCTCATGCGCTCTCTCTCAAATAAATAAATAAAATCTTTAAAAATAAATTAAAATAGGGGCTCCTGGGTGGCACAGCGGTTAAGCGTCTGCCTTCGGCTCAGGGCGTGATCCCGGCGTTATGGGATCGAGCCCCACATCAGGCTCCTCTGCTATGAGCCTGCTTCTTCCTCTCCCACTCCCCCTGCTTGTGTTCCCTCTCTAGCTGGCTGTCTCTGTCTCTGTCAAATAAATTAATAAAATCTTTAAAAAAAATAAATTAAAATAGTTTCATTTCTTTAACAGAAATATATTGAACAGCGTGTTTGTACCAGAAACTACTCTGATGAGGGGATTGAGTAGACACATATTCCACCTTCTTTGAGTTTATGGCTTAGTCTGGAAGGTATGCTTTAAATGGGTAATAGTCACATGTGATGCCTATAATGACAGGGGAAATGCAGGGTTCAGGACAGCTGTAATGGACTATAGCAGGGTCATCTGTCTGGCACCCCTTTTCTAGGATCACCACTTATACCCACTTATTGTTAAGGCTGACCCGATGATGGGGTCATGGTTGATTGGTTCAAAGGTGACAGGCCAATAACTTCTCTCCCAGGAATTTTTGAAATGTAACAGAGGCAGGAAAGCCAAGAAATTTCTGGACGTCTAAACAGTAATGTGAGAGCATGGGCGCTCTTAGGGTCACCCCAAGCCCTGGAAAAGGAGAAGAAGCCCCAGCAAGAGAATGGGAGGAAATGAATCTGAAACTCAGAGGTGTGGAAACCAGAGACAGAAAGTTCTGGCAGCATTTGGGTTTCTGGTTAGAGTTCTTTGTGAGGTCCAACCTGGGTACCCAGAATTATTACAATAAATCCCCCCCCTTTTTTTTTTTTTGCTTGCTGTAGTTCGGGTTAAATTTCTGATATATGACACCAGCACAGTTTTTTCTGATACAGACGTGTATGGCATGGGAACCTAATCCAAATTAAGGAATCAGGGAAAGCCACTTGCAACATATGTTTACACAGTGTTTTATTTTTGGTTAGATTCCCTGGGTTGCCCACAAATGATTGTTTAACTCCTAGTGTAGCTAGAATTGGTTTTTGNCAGCACAGTTTTTTCTGATACAGACGTGTATGGCATGGGAACCTAATCCAAATTAAGGAATCAGGGAAAGCCGCTTGCAACATATGTTTACACAGTGTTTTATTTTTGGTTAGATTCCCTGGGTTGCCCACAAATGATTGTTTTAACTCCTAGTGTAGCTAGAATTGGTTTTTGTTTCTTCTTAGAATGGATGGATTCATTCATTCATATTGAAGGCCTACTATGTTCTAGGGGTTATACTGGACATTGGGAAAGTAAAAATATTTACAACGCCCTGGGCCTCTGAGGAGAATTTGCTCTCTGCTAAACCTCTTACTGATGTTGTCATATGCTTATGTGTCATATGCTGCACATGTCATATGTAGATGTGGGCTACTCTGTGACACTAACTTCTATATGACATTCTGTCTGTGGTAAATGCATTTCCTAGTTAGTGGGGAGAATTTGTGCCCTTTGGCTATTGCAGTTCATTAATGCAAAGAATATTTTTTGAATACCTTTTATGTGTCAGGAACTGTTCTGAGCTCTGGAAACAATGATGAAGAAAAGGCTCTGCTGTCATGGAGCTTAAAATTTTAGTTGGGGGAGATGGGCAATAAACAGTGAACAAATTAATGAACAGAAAATTTACTCAGTGGCATGTGCCATGAAGAAAAATAAAAGAAGGGCCCCTGGGTGGCGCAGCCTGCTAAGCGTCTGATTCCTGGTTTCCGCTCAGGTCGTGATCTCAGTGTTGTGAGATCAAGCCCTGAGTCAGGCTCTGCTCTCAGCACAGACTCAGAAAGTCTGTTTCAGATTCTCTCTCTCCCACTGCTCCTCCCACTTGTGCTCTCTCTCTAAAATAAACAAATCTTTAAAACGAAAAAAAAAGAGGATGCTGTGGACAAGGGTGACTGGGGAAGGGGCAGGGGAGAGTGACTGGTGTCAGGGAAGACATCACTATAGAGGGAACTTTTTGAATGAGATGCATCTGACTCAGGGAAAGAAGGAAATAGGGTGCTTCCAGAAATGTGCCTCTCCATACCACCAGCTGTGAGCTGTGAGTGGGGAGTACTGGTTAGTCTTGGGTCCCGAGGTGGTCTCTTTGGTATAGGCCTGGACTGGCTAGTAGCTATAGGTGGCAGTTGGACACTGAACGTGACTCGTCCAAATCAAAATGTTCAGTAAGGGTAAAATGTACACTGGATTCTGAAGACTTAGAATGAAAAAAATGTATTATTTTAATATTAATGTTAATATTGATTAATATCGATTACACAATGAATTGATAATATTTTGACATAATTCTTATATAAAATATATGCTTAAATTTCATTTGTTTACTTTTACTTTTTTAATGTGACTGCTAGAAAATTCAAAATTACATCTGTGACTCATATTGTTTTTCTATTGGACAGCACTGGTATAGATGAATTAGCCAGTGCTTTGGACTTAGGCTGATGGGGGTTTGAGTACTTACTAGGGTTTTATAGTAGTTTTTGTATTTGTTTATTTTACTATGGACAGTTTACTTGATTCTCCCAGCCGATTTTCATCTATTCGGTGGAGCTGATGGTATTGTCTTGTAGAGTTGTTTTGAGGATTAAACCAGATTTGGTAGAGTACCTCCTGTGTGCCAGGCACTGGGAAATCATACTGGCCTCTAATTTAGAAATGTTAGTTCCTTTCCCCACTCTGGGATGTGACATAAGTTAGTCATGCCTGCCTGTGGGTACTTGAATGTGTTTGGAACTAAGGAGTGACTGTGTCGAGAAATTGCTGTGCAGGTTTATGATACTATATTAATTTGCATTTTTGCCTTGTAATTATTCTCATCTTACAAATAAAGAGATTATATTGGCCTTGTAGAGTTCCGTAGGCACCTAGAACCTGGCCTCATGTTTCCTGCCTCCTGGCTAAGTATCCTTCCTTTAAATGGCTGTTGTTTTTCTCCACAAGGTAAGGGAGTTCTTCCACTGGAAGCCCTGAATAGGAATTCTGGTGCCAGATTCCATGCCAAAGTGAGGCCTTATCTTCCTAATGTTTTTGATACTCTTGTTCTACAAAAGTGACAATATCAGAATCTTGAAGACCTTGTTTATGCTTCAAGAGATTAGGTAACCAGAAGCCCTTCAGGCTCAAGGCCATGTACGGTAGTGATTGGTTGGAAGAAAATGCTGATGCCTTTTATTTTGACAGAAACACAAAGGCCTTTCCTTCCCAGTTGTTCTCTGTTTCTCTGTCAGTAATGTATGCACTATGGCTGGCAGGTCCTGGGCTTCAGGTTTGGGACACTGGCAATTAAGACGATTTGGTTCCAACAAGGAAACTTTAAAATTATATCATTCGGAAGACTGAATTTGGCTCCTTGTTAAGATCAGAAGTCAGTTGCATAGCATGGAAAGGTTTGCTTAAATTTTAGTTCAAGTATTATTTATTGACCCCAATGTTAGAAAAAAAAATTTTTTTTTTTAAGATTTATTTATTTACTTGAGAGAGAGAGCTGAGCACTGGGTAGGGGAGGGGCAGAGGGAGAGAGAGAATCTCAGGCAGACTCCCTGCTGAGCATGGAGCCCCACACAGGGCTTCATTTCACAACCCTGAGATCATGACCTGAGCTGAAATCAAGAGTCAGCTGCTTAACCGAATGAACCACCCAGGCACCCCAATGGTTTGCTATCTTATTAAATCTTATTAAATATCTGAGGGATTTGAAAATTGTATTTGGGAGAAAACTATTCTAAATGCAGTGAAAATTGTGTTGGTTTATAGATATGTGTTTTCTTCCAATAATGACTTGCTTCTTTGGAATCCTTGTGTCTCCAGTTGCTTACACCATCTTCCCTAATGAGTCATAATAATGTTTGCAACTCCACTCAATTGGCTACTGCAGTCTTTTGGTTGGGAATGTAGGCATAGGAAAAAAAAGAAAAAATTTATATAATGATGTATGTATATATATATATATTCATTTATATGTATTTTAGAAAACCATATACATTTGACAGAATTATCTGAAATCTTAAAAATTACATTTCTTGTAATAAAAGCAAAGAAATATAATTTATTTTGTGCACCAATTTACATATCCACCAGTAAAAGAAGAAGGTACAATTTATCTACCCTTACCACCACTCATTATTGACAGCTTGATTGTTGCCCATTTCATGAGTATAAAATAATATTTCTTAGGATTGTTGACCAGTTGAATTTCCCTGTGAATTGGCCCATCATAAGTGTTGTTCATTGGCCAGTTGTTGTGCTTGGGTTTTGTTTTTTTCTTTCCAATTTCAAGGAAGTCTTTATATATTGTGGATCTTCTCTCTTTCAGTTCTTTGTCTTTTAGCTTTGTTCATATTGTCTTCGGCCAGGAAGAAGTAAGGAAACTTAACAGTTTTTTCCTTTGTGATTGGTACTTTTTGTTTCTTTTTAAAGAAATGGCATAAAGCTATATGTGCGTTAAGAATGATATTTTAAACAAGATGTTAAAATGTATAAAATAAAAATAATCTAACTTACAAGGGTTACTTTGATGTCTGCGTGGAGAATAATAGTGAGGGGCAGAGACCAGGTTGGAGGCTCTTCCTTAACAGGTGAAATATATGGTGTTATGGTGTAGTGAGAAGTAGCCAGGTTTTAGATATGTTTTTATATATTTCATATTTTTCAAAGGTAGAACCAACAAAATGTGGTGATGGATTGGATGTGGAAGGTGAGAGAAAGAGAAGAGTCAAGGATGATGCTAAAGGTTTCTGTCTGAGCTATCGGAAAGTTGGCATTGCTATTTACTGAGATGGGGAAGATAGTGGAAGGAGCCAAGTTTGGAGGGGAAGGTCAGAGGTTCATCTTTGGACATATTACATTTGAGATGTCTGCTAGATATTCAAGTAGAGTTGGTAGAGGATGCAGAGGAATAGATGAGGCTGGAGTTCGGGGGAGAGAGCCAAGGTGGAAATATACATTCAGGAAGTATCAGCATATAGTTGGTATTTAAAGCTATGAGACTGGATGAAATTACCCAGGGAATGAGTATAAATTATGACAGGAAGAGGCTCAAGGACTGAATCCTGAACTACTTCAATGTTTAGAGGCTTGGGATATGAGGAGGATTCAGCAGAGATGGAGAAAGTCTCCAGGGAGGTAATGATAATGAAGTTCTGGAGCAAGAGAAGACAATGTTTCAAGAAAGGACGGAGCAGTCCACTGTGTGTGATGCTGCTGACAGGAAAGAATGAGGACTGAGAATTAACCATTGGATTTAGTCATATGAATGTCATCAGTGACACAGACAAGAGCAGTTCAGTGGAATGGTGGTGGAGACAGACTAATTGGAATGGGTTTAAGGGATAGTAGAAGGAGTTGAATTGGAGACAGCAAATAGAGATAGCTTTTTTGAGTTTTGTTGTTATATAGAGCAGAGAAATGGGATAGAAGCTTTAAATGGAAATGAGAGGGTTTTTTTTGTTTTTTTGTTTTTTTTAAAGAGGGAAATATAGCATGCTTATATGTTCCAGCACATGCCAGTGGATGTTTGAATGGGAAAATTAATGATGTAGGAAAAGGGGGGAGAATTGCTGGAACATTCCTCTTGACTGGCCAAGAGTGGATGAAGTCTCATGCACAAAGTGGAGTGGTTGGCCTTAGGAAAATGGAAACATCATTCACAGTAGTAGGAGGGAAGAGAAAATACCATACATGGGCCCAGCTACAGAGAGGTAAGTGGATGCAGTGGTAAGAGCTTGTAGAAGTTCTCGTCTGATTATCTCTACTCCATCAGCTTAGAGGGGCAGTTCAGGGGAGGCCCTGTTGGAGGTTTGAGAAAAGAGAATAAGGTATGGAATAGAGGTCTAGGAGAGTGGAAGAATGGGTAGTATTGTAGTATGTTAGGATTGTCTGACTCCACCAGGGACTCTGTTGCTTGAGTTTTATGGTCATGAGTTGAAAACGTGACCCATTTAGTTGAGTGTGTTTCTCTGGCCGTGTTCAGAAACACTGGTACAGCTGTGGGAGGGGTAAGGATTGGGTTTAGCTAGTTTAGTACTTTGACAGGTGAGTAGGATGAAATGAGAAACGGAGTTAGGGAGGTGAAAGTGTATGCAAGGAAGTGATGATTATGATGGACCGTGGATCTAGGCTGGCTATGAAGAAATTAGAGGACAAGAAAGTAGTGAATGATGGTAAAAAAGCTATGGGATCAATGGCTTGCAGGAATGGAGGGGGTCAAGGAATTGTTAGAGATATTTGAAGGGAGAAGAGCAAGTGATAGAGAATTGGATTGAAGGGCTGCTATTGTTGATAATTTTAGAGAAGTGGCATTTTCATTTCTGATCTGATTTTTAGTTGGCAGTTATTTTAAGGAATGATTTTTACCTATTCTTCCCTCAGTTCTTAATATTCTATACATCAGCACTTAAATTTCTCTAAAGGAACCTAAAATAAAATTGTTTGTTTAATTTTCAAACCAAGAACAATTTGCTGGGCTTTGCTGGTCCTTCAAAATTTTTTTTTCTTTAGATGTTATTTATTTATTTATTTGAGAACGAGAAAGAATGTACATGCGTGCACACACACAGACACACACGTGCGCACATGAGTGAGGGGAAAGGCAGAGGCAGAGGATCTCAAGCAGATTGTGTGCTGAGCATGGAGCCTGACTTGGGGCTTGACCTCATGACCCTGAGATCATGCCCTGAGCTGAAACCAAGAGTTGGACAGATGCTTAACGACTGAGCCACCCAGGCGCCCCAAAATATTTTTTTAAATGCTCTTTGGCAAGTCTAGTGCACTTCCAGTTTGAAGTTCTGGTACTTTAAGCTGTCTTTGCACACTGACTTGATGAATGTTTTATTGCAGCACACATAGAGTGTCTAGTAAAGTTACTTTGAAATTGAAGTAAAATTAGCTCTCGCCTATGTGAAAAAATGTGAGAACCACGAAGGATGTAAGGTTTTCTGGTGGAGCAGCACGATAGATTCTGCTATGGACAGGTTGTAAAATCTGCCTTGATTTTTCATATTTTTGTAGATGAAAGTTTGAAAAATTTTTGAAGTTTTTAATTTTTATATGTGATGACATAAGTTTAATGTTAACTCTTTTCATATTCATATACTTATACTATTTTGGTAAAAATGGAAGTAACTGTTATTATGGTCTTGGGAAATTCTACAAAGTGTGATCAACCTCAAAAAAGAAAATTAATTACTGAGGCTTATTCTGACCTACTCTTTAAGAATAATTTTAATTATCACAGATTTAGAGCACTATTGCTTCATTTTTAGTAACTGATACAATTAACACTTCTTCCACTTAATAATAACAAGAACTGAAGATGTCAGCAGGATAATTCCCAGAAGTCAAAAGCTAGTTTCCCAGGAGACCTCCATATTGACACTTGATGTGTCACCAATAACTATTCTTTACCAAGGTAAACAACGTGAACTCTCTGCTGAATTTCTGCTCTGTTAATTACATTAAAAACAGCATTTGATTTTTAAAGATTTTGTTTATTTACGTAAGAGAGAAAGCATGAGAGGAGGAGCAGAGGGAGAGAGACAAGGAATTGACTCTGTGGGGAGCCTGGAGCCCGATGCGGGGCTCCATCCCAGGACCCTGAGATCATGCATGACCTGAGCTGAAACCAAGAGTCAGTTGCTTAACTGACTGAGCCACCCAGGCGCCCCTGAAAACAGCATTTGTGTTGATTTGCTGAGCATTGATTGAGGAGCTGGTGGATGTTTACTTTCACTTGAAGGTATAGGTAATCGTGGATCTCGGTCTGAATTACCAAAGTCTGTTTTGAGAACTTGGATCTTCATCTTTTAAGAGTATTGTAGGTACCTTTAGAGTCACATGGAAGTATTTGGTTCGGCTGGACTTGTATCCATCTACTTATGACTACCTTATTCAAGTACCATTTTTTAGGGTCCAACATTAGGATTTGATATTCTCTGTTTCCTCTTGCTCCTTTATTTTCTTGAATGAATTTGGACCTTATAAATACCTATTCTTTGGGACATGCTTTGATGCTGTATTCACCTGCCTTTGGTATGACTTGGTCAAAACCACATTTTACCCAAGTTAAAAATAAGACGTGTCTGTGGCTTAAGAACAGTGTCCTTCAGCTGCCCACATTGGGCATTTTAGGTTTTGGCATATTAACTGTTCCGAAATGGCCAGTTTCCATGATCCTCAGTGTCCTTTGATGGTTTTGCCCTAATGAGACCTGGCTCTCTTTCCTGTGACTTACAGGCTTAAGAAAGGAGGCTCTGTGTGGGTTAGCAGACATTGAGACTTTTGCAGGCCAAGCCAACAGAGTTCAATTTGTCACTCACTGGGCTAAATTAAGTGAGCAGCATGTTGGAAGTGGGACAAACTGGCCAACTGTTCATCATACAATGCCGTATGTGTTGCTGTAGACTATGGAATGGCGATGTCTGTTGATTAGCAGAGCCTATTGAAGTAAATGCTGGGGAAATCATACATATGTCATTTTTGGCACCAGATGTTAGTCTGTGGAAACCAGTTGTGTGGTGTTTTTCCAATCAGATTATTTCTAGACAATCAACGATTTTTTGTTAGAAGACATAGTTATTTATTTTTAATGTCAGAATTAATCTTGCTTGAATAGCATACCTAGATAAATGTAATAATTGATTCACCCAATTTTAAGCAGCCCTAGATACAAATTGTCCACAGGTTAATTATGAAAAAGTGTGACATTTTAGTAACCAGAAGCAAACAGTTACAGAATTAGAGTGGTTAACAAATTAAAATTAGTTTAAGTTAGTAATTTTGCTGTCTCTTCCCACAAACCTATCAGTATGAAGATATAAGGTTTTCCTATTGTTATGGGTTCAGTTGTGTCTCCAGCAAAGTTCATATGTTGAAATCCTATCCTAGTATCTCAGAATGTGACTCTTTGGAGATAAGATCTTTACAGAGATAATGAAGTGAAAATGAGGATTTTTCGGTGGACCCTAATCAAACGTGACTGGTATCCTTGTAAGAAGAGGAAAGCTGGACACAGACATACACAGGTGAAAGACAACATGAGAACACAGGGAAAAGATAAGCCATGGAGAGAGGTTTTCAGAAGAAACTAGCCCTGACACCTTGATCTTGGACTTCTAGCCTCCACAGCTGTGAGAAAATACAAAGCTCTGTTGTTTAAGCCGCCCAGTCTGGTGGTACTCTGTTACAGCAGCACTCGCAAACTAATACGTGTATCAGGTGTGAGCAAGAGAATAAAAACAGAAGATTTTATAGGTAAATAAATAAATGCAAATTTTCTAAACCTTAATTTAGATTACAAATGATCTGAGTGGGGAAAACATCACATAGGCCCTCTGCTGCCCAGTGCCAGAGCCCCTGCTGAGATGGCAAGTGGGGAGCACAGTAGAAAACCATGAGATTTTAAATCTGGAAAGGAAGGACTTTAGACATCATCTGTTGCAACCTCCTTAGTTACAGAGGAGGAAACTAACACCTGGAGCACTAGAAGACTCATCCAGGAGCACATGGTTACTTATTGACACATCATACTGGGAACCCAGGTCTCTTACTTTCTGGTTCAAGGCCCAACCCCTTTTCTCAAGGCTATACGTATATGTCATCAGGTTCTGCTGTTTTGGCAAATTTGATTTGAGAAGCAATCTGTTTTTCTTTTATTCCTTTGTCCTTTGTTGTTGTTGTTAAGAATAGTTTCCATGTGGGGAGGGTATGTGTTGCGGTGAGTGCTGTGTATTGTGGAAGACTGATGAATCACAGACCTTTAGCCCTGAAACAAATAATATATTATATGTTAATAATAAAAACATTTTTAGAATGGTGCTTCTAAAAAAAAAAAAGGTATAAAGAATAACATAATAATTACCTGTACATCCAGCACTCACTTTAAGCTATTAAAATATTACACATCGAGTGAAAGCCCCTTCCCTGGTCTATTTCCCTCTCTATCTCCTTGAGGTGACTACTGTCTTGAATTTGTCATTTAGCTTTCCTATGTAAATCTCTGTACTCATTAAAAATGAGCGTATTACTAAACAGTATATAGTATCATTGTGCAAAAATTAAGCATCATATACAATGTCGAATGTATCCTTCTGAGTTTGTTTTTATTCTACTCAGTCTTGTTTATGAGAGTTTATGTTGCTTTATATATTGTTCCATTTCACTCATTTCCCCTGCTATGTAGTTTTCCCTTTTATGAATATATTATCTTTCTGTATTCTTTTGCTGATATTTAGGCTGTTTTCAAGGTTTGTTCAAAAATGATGCTGCTATGAATATTCTTAAATATATTTCCTGTGCATATGTGTGAAAGTTTATTTAGGGTATGTCTCTGTGGGTGGAATTGCTAAGTCATAGGTTGTGTACATTTTCAGTCTTTCCAGATACTGCCAAATTGTTCTGCAAAGTGGTTGCCCCACTTTCCATTCCTACTTAGTAGTATGGGTTCCTGTTGTTCCACAGCGTTGCCAGCCATGATTTTTGTGCCAGTCTAATGCATTTTAATTTCTCTCATTACGAATGAATATCAGCATCTCTTTCATGTTTATTGGTCACTTGAGTTTTTTTAAAGTGTATATTTTTTTCTTTTTCTAATCAGAGTCCTAGAGACAGAATGGACTGAATGGTCCTAGTGTCCATCTCCTCATTTTACAAATGAGGAAACAGGGACTAGAGAAATGTAGTGACAAATTTAAGGTCCCCAAATAGACAAAATCACAAGGGCCATGCCTCCTAGTCCTCTGTTCTATTCTACCAAATAGTCAAATCATGCACTTGGGTGAATTACCTTTTTGGTATTGTTAAGAACAGGGTCCAGGGCTAAACTGATTGGTCAGAAGAGTTTAATTAGTGAGTGTGTGGATTACATATGTGACATTGTTTTATCTGAACTTTCCGAAAACCCAAACCACCATCTCCTTGTTTAAAATCCTTCTGGGTTTCTCATTGCTCCTTGGAAAGTCAAAACTGCTTTGCTCTCTCTGCTGGATTGGGCCCCTCCTGCCTCTTCAGGCCCTTACTGATCCCTCCTTGTCTGCCCTCCAGCCACACTGGCTTTCTTTTGGCTTAACACTTGCGGTGCTCCCATCCTCTGGAGGGCCCGTGCATTCTCTCTCTGCCTACAGCTCTCTCTCCCTCCTTCCCTCCCTCTGGCTTGTTCTTGTGCTGGGCTCCTGTTGTCACTTTCTTGGGGAAGCCTTCCTGAGCACTCCTACTAGCCCTCATCCTACTCTGTGCTCAGGAGGCCTCATATCTTTCATAGCACTCATCACAGTTGCTGGTGTACATTTAAGTGTACAGTTACTTATATATTTTAAGATTTTTTAAATTTATTTTTGAGAGAGAGAGTGCGTTTGCATACCCATGAGTGGGGGAGGAGCAGAGGGAGAAGCAAAATCCCTACTGAGCACGGAGCCCAATGTGGGATTCTATCCCAGGACCCCGAGATCATGATCTGAGCTGAAGGCAGATACTTAACCAACTTGAGCCACCCAGGCACCCCTGTATTGAAGATTTATATTTATGACTCAAAGGATATGGCAAGGGAGAGACAGAAGGAGAAAAAGGAAAAAGGAGAATTAGACATTGGAAGGAGGAATGCTAGATCAGTAACTGCCTGATCAGGGAGCCTACAGAATGGGCCATTTGAACTTTCTGAGCATTCCCGATACAGCTAGCTGGCTGGGTGAACTCCAAATCTCAGAGAGTTTGGACAGTGGTTTGATGGACCACTTATTAACTTAGAGGGGAAAACTTCTGAATAGATCTCAGCTAGACCTTTTCTTCTAAGATTCAGGTTTGAAGAACTCAAAATGAGGGTACACTATAAGCATAAAAAGCAGTTTTAGTGCCTCCTTCAAATTATTATTTTTATTTGCACAAGACAAGTATAGGTTCTGTATATGACTGATCACTTTGTTACCGTAATCCTTAAAGAATAATAGAACTCCTAACATAGTCCTGTGAGAGTCTGTGTCCAAGTAGAAATCTTGCTTTTATTATTAGATTTTTCTTTTTTTTTAAGATATTTATTTATTTATTTATTTATTTGAGAGAGAGACAGAGATAGAGAGAGCACATGAGCGAGGAGGAGAGGGAGAAGCAGGCTTCCCAGTGAGCAGGGAGCCCGCTGTGGGGCTCGATCCCAGCACCCTGGGATCATGACTTGAGCTGAAAGCAGATGTTTAACTGACTGAGCCACCCAGGTGCCCCTATTGTTAGATTTTTCTTATTCTGTGTCTTTTATACATCTCAGCATTGCCTCAGATATAAGAAAAGAAGAGACATCTTCACCTTTTCATGAGTATGTCCATGATTCTTAAAACATTACATCACCATTCTTCCTCAAAGTTATTCTTTTTCTTTTTAAGATTTATTTATTATTTTAGAGAGAGAGAGGGCGAACAGGGGGAGGGAGGGACAGAGGGAGTGGGAGAGAGAGAATCCCACGCAGACTCCCCACTGAGCCTCGAGCCCAACGTGGGGCTCGATCTCATGACCCCAAGATCATGACTGGAGCTAAAATCAAGAGTTGGATGCTTCACTGACTGAGCCACCCAGGTGCCCCACTTCAATGTTATTCTTAATTCACTATCAAAAGAAATAAGTTATTTCTGGATTTTTCATGCAGCAGTAGGTAGCGAACACCTGTTTTCAGGATGGGTGATAAACTGTCACATTTTCTGTTTAGTTTTGGTATCTCTTTCTTAGCCAGGGAGCTAAGAACTTCCTTTGTAAGTTTTCACTTCCTTCACAGCTGTGGGAACTCAGGGCTCTCAGTGGAACATGCTCCATGAGCTCTATGCTTTCACTAAAAGCAAAGAACAACTACGATGTTGCAAGAAGGCCAAATAGGAACATTGAAGCTATTAAACAAAACTACCTGTGCCCAAAAAAGTGTAACGTCTTTTGCTATAAAACAGAAGATATTTGTCTGTAGTGTGTTATTGATCTTTCAAATGACTCTTTAAGGTAGTTATGAGCATCCAGTTATTTTTATTTTTGACAAAGTAAAAATAACTCAAACTCTGAGCTTGGGTTCATTAATATGGTAGGAGCAAAGTGCAAACAAATCTGTTCCCATTTATAATAAAATAATAGGACTTAACTGCAATTAAAAGGACCTATTTCATATGGTTGTGTGAGGGTAAGATGAAATAAATGTGAGTTTATAGGTTTAGAGATTGCTTCCTACATAATAAGTTCTATGTTAAGTGTTGGCTATTTATTTATTGTTATTACTATTTTCTGATGCCTTTCAATATTGCAGTCTTAGGTTGTCTTTTTCAGTGAAGAGACAGCATCCTTTCCAACCTGTAATACCTTTGTTTTCTGTCAAAATGTATTGAGTCTAGAGATTAGCTAGAATATGATTCTAAATGTGGAATATCTATGGTGTTTATTGGATATTAAAGCTCCCTTCTTTCCATTCCTGATACTCTGCAATTCCATGCCTGGAAAATCTAATTATTTCTTCCAGAACTTTGGGCTAGTACCCTAAGTAATCCTTTTTGGGACTTCTACCTTCAGGATTCTTCCAGCCCCAAGCTCTTGTTCTTATTAAAACCTATTTTCTGAAAAGTTGCTGGTTAGGTATTGAAGTTACTATGTTAGAGCTTGGTCTCCTGAAGGACTTTCAGGCCCAGGTGGAATGGTGTGTAGGGCGTTTTTCTGAGGCCGTGTCCTTTCTGATGTACCTTGATGCAGAGACAGAACTGTCCCTTCAAGTTCAGGCTTCTTGTCTTTAAAGCTCTTCATAAAAACCCATTTGTTCCCAGGCCACACTTCCTCAAGCCGAATCTTCCCCATCCTTTAGACTTCTGCTGTAGTTAGGAAAGGCCCTAGGGGTCCTTAGAATTATAAACCATAAATAGCTGGCAGAGCACAGGAGATATGATAGAGGAGATATGAAATTCATGTCCCATGAGTGGATCCTACGCTATAAAGAATTATAAGACTAAGCTCTGGAGACTGCTAGTGTTTAAAAGCACTCATCCTTATTGAAGGAGATTTGTACGTTTTTTGACCTCCTGACTTAGGATAGTATAGTATATTTGTCAGTCTGAATAATATATTTGGAAAGTTCCAAGGCTGGCAAGATTGATTTATTCCAATCTGCACACCTTTTCAGTATAACTGTGTGGAAATTTTCTCATCAGCCATAAGAAAGCTGTTTTATAGTCAGAGCAGGTCAAATAGTTCCCTGAAGCAAATAGCAGGCTGGCTTATCTGAACATGGTGAGGGAAGTCATTATTCTTTTTTCCTCTTTTTCTTGGTTCCTCTGTAATAGCTTGGTCTGTAATAATTGGATCTCATTTGGGTCGTACAGAGCATGAGAATATTTAATGAGCACCATTGAGCTGTGATGGTTGTCCTGGTGGAAAAGCACTAATATATATTTACTAGAAAAGCACAAGGCATATTCATGGCCAACCTCTCGGTATTCATCCTAGGGCTGTGCGACCTAGAATGGTGCCTTAGGTGGCACCAGAGATAATTGGTGACACTTGCCAGCCTTGCGCATGAACCTCTAATGGAAGCAGTATACATATGTTTAAAGAGCATTAGTACCTAAGACAAACTGCCTGAGATCATATCCTGGACTGAGCACTTACTGAATGACCTTAAACAGGTTATTCACCGTCTTAGTACCTCTATTTTTCCCCTCTGGATAATGGGGGCAGTGATAATACTTACCTTAAAGGGCTGTTGTATTTATAATGCATTTAGAACAATGTCTGGCACATACATGCTCAGCAAATTTTAGCTACTATCATTCCTCCTTTTCTCTTTTCTTGTTTCTACCTGACACTCTTTTCATCCTTTCTTTCCTTCTTTTCAGTTTTCCATCTTGTCATTTCCTTAGCTTTTGAACCTGGCTGGGCCCACCAGCCCTGTCAGTCTCGTTGGTCTGTTCAGGGCTACTACCTCTTGCAGAAATGAGGTGTCTTTCTTTCTGTTTAGTAAGTTTCTAAGTTAGAGTTTCCTCTTTAGATCATTGAATGGAGATGTTCATTCTGCCTTGGGGAAGGTGACCACAATCGGCTGTGCAAGCTGAGTTAGCTGATGTAGGTATTTACCGCCGGGAGGCAAGAAGAGAATGTTTTGATTCCAACAAAGAAGTTGCATTAAGCCATGGGTCTCACACATTTGTAAATAAATACTTTCCTCTTCAGGAAGGTACCTACATTTTAGTTTAAGTTAGGATTCAAACATTAGGCAATTGCTAGTTGCTTGCCAAATTTTCAGTCTTATTTAATAAAAGGGACCATAAATACTGTGTATGTAGATTGCCAGACTATGTTAGAGCTAAGGATGCTGCGGGTCCTGTTGCTCTTGAAAGGTACTTTTTTTTTTTGAAGTTTTCAGAGGGAAAAGATCTCTTTTCTGTTTGTTTTAGATGGAGTACATAAAAAATAGGTAACTCTAATCCAGATCAGTTACTTTTGGCCAAATGGGCTGGTTAGCTTAGTTGCCTGTCTGCTTCCATTTTTCAATTACAAAGGGAAAAATATATTTATAGTTGAAAAATATGGCAGACACCACTGTAACCAAGTGATCAAGATTAACACTGTCAATAATACAGTATATCAGTATCCCTGATACAATGCACGTGAAGGGCACAACATCACTTCTCTGATATTTTTGCCTAAAATATATAACCTTAATCCAGTCATGAGAAAACATCAGACAGATTCAAATTGAGAGAATATACAAATAACTCACCAGTGCTTATCCAAAGTGTCAAGATCATGAAGAATAAGGAAAGACTGAGGGAGGACCTGTCACAAATTAGAGGAGATCAAGTAGCCATAACAACTAAGTGCAATGTGGGACCCTGGACTGGATCCTGAAACAGAAACAGGATCATTAGGGAAACAACTGGTGGAATCTGAATAAATGAGTATGTGAATTTAGTTAAT